>NW_027363446.1:600000-820108 GCF_046119375.1 Phyllobates terribilis | reverse complement strand
GGACTTCCTCTGTAATTCCTCCTGGAAATGTAAGAACTTTACTTTATGCACTTCCTCTGTAATCCCTCCTGGAAAAGTAAGAACTTTGCTTTATGCACTTCCTCTGTAATCCCTCCTGGAAATGTAAGAACTTTACTTTATGCACTTCCTCTGTAATCCCTCCTGGAAATGTAAGAACTTTACTTTATGCACTTCCTCTGTAATCCCTCCTGGAAATGTAAGAACTTTACTTTATGCACTTCCTCTGTAATCCCTCCTGGAAATGTAAGAAATCTACTTTGTGCACTTCCTCTGTAATCCCTCCTGGAAATGTAAGAACGTTGTGCATTTCATCTGTAATTCCTCCTGGAAATGTAAGAACTTTACTTTCTGCACTTCCCCTGTAATCCCTCCTGGAAATGTAAGGACTCTACTTTGTGCACTTCCTCTGTAGTCCCTCCTGGAAATGTAAGAACTTTACTTTGTGCACTTCCTCTGTAAATCCTCCTGGAAATGTAAGGACTCTACTTTGTGCACTTCCTCTTTAATTACTCCTGGAAATGTAAGAACTTTACTTTATGCGCTTCCTCTATAATCCCTCCTGGAAATGTAAGAACTTTACTATATGCACTTCCTCTGTAATCCCTCCTGGAAATGTAAGAACTTTACTTTAGGCACTTCCACTGTAATCCCTCCTGGAAATATAAGAAATCTACTTTGTGCACTTCGTCTGTAATCCCTCCTGGAAATGTAAGAACTTTACTTTATGCACTTCCTCTGTAATCCCTCCTGGAAATGTAAGAATTTTACTTTTTGCACTTCCTCTGTAAATCCTCCTGGAAATGTAAGAACTCTACTTTGTGCACATCCCCTGTAATCCCTCCTGGAAATGTAAGGACTCCACTTTCTGCACTTCCTCGTTAATTCCCCCTGGAAATGTAAGAACTTTACTTTATGCACTTCCTCTGTAATCCCTCCTGGAAATGTAAGAACTTTACTTTTTGCACTTCCTCTGTAATCCCTCCTGGAAATGTAAGAACTCTACTTTATGCACTTCCTCTGTAATCTCTCCTGGAAATGTAAGAACTTTACTTTATGCACTTCCTCTGTAATCCCTCCTGGAAATGTAAGACCTTTACTTTATGCACTTCCTCTGTAATCTCTCCTGGAAATGTAAGAAATCTACTTTGTGCTCTTCCTCTGTAATCCCTCCTGGAAATGTAAGAACATTGTGCATTTCCTCTGTAATTCCTCCTGGAAATGTAAGAACTTTACTTTCTGCACTTCCCCTTTAATCCCTCCTGGAAATGTAAGGAATCTACTTTGTGCACTTCCTCTGTAATCCCTCCTGGAAATGTAAGAACTTTACTTTGTGCACTTCCTCTGTAAATCCTCCTGGAAATGTAATGACTCTACTTTGTGCACTTCCTCTTTAATTACTCCTGGAAATGTAAGAACTTTAATTTATGCACTTCCTCTGTAATCCCTCCTGGAAATGTAAGAACTCTACTTTCTGCACTTCCCCTGTAATCCCTCCTGGAAATGTAAGAATTTTACTTTATGCACTTCCTCTGTAATCCCTCCTGGAAATGTAAGAACTTTACTTTATGCACTTCCTCTGTAATCCCTCCTGAAATTTAAGAACTCTACTTTGTGCACATCCCCTGTAATCCCTCCTGGAAATGTAAGAACTTTACTTGATGCATTTCCTCTGTAATCCCTCCTGGAAATGTAAGAACTTTACTTTATGCACTTCCTCTGTAATCCCTCCTGGAAATGTAAGAACTTTACTTTATGCACTTCCTCTGTAATCCCTCCTGAAATTTAAGAACTCTACTTTGTGCACATCCCCTGTAATCCCTCCTGGAAATGTAAGAACTTTACTTTATGCATTTCCTCTGTAATCCCTCCTGGAAATGTAAGAACTTTACTTTATGCACTTCCTCTGTAATCCGTCCTGGAAATGTAAGAACTTTACTTTATGCACTTCCTCTGTAATCCCTCCTGGAAATGTAAGAACTTTACTTTATGCACTTCCTCTGTAATCCCTCCTGGAAATGTAAGAACTCTACTTTGTGCACATCCCCTGTAATCCCTCCTGGAAATGTAAGAATTTTACTTTATGCACTTCCTCTGTAAATCCTCCTGGAAAAGTAAGAACTCTACTTTGTGCATATCCCCTGTAATCCCTCCTGGAAATGTAAGAACTTTACTTTATGCACTTCCTCTGTAATCCCTCCTGGAAATGTAAGAACTTTACTTTATGCACTTCCTCTGTAATCGCTCCTGGAAATGTAAGAACTCTACTTTGTGCACATCCCCTGTAATCCCTCCTGGAAATGTAAGAATTTTACTTTATGCACTTCCTCTGTAAATCCTCCTGGAAAAGTAAGAACTCTACTTTGTGCATATCCCCTGTAATCCCTCCTGGAAATGTAAGGACTCCACTTTCTGCACTTCCTCTTTAATTCCCCCTGGAAATGTAAGAGCTTTACTTTATGCACTTCCTCTGTAATCCCTCCTGGAAATGTAAGAACTTTACTTTTTGCACTTCCTCTGTAATCCCTCCTGGAAATGTAAGAACTCTACTTTATGCACTTCCTCTGTAATCCCTCCTGGAAATGTAAGAACTCTACTTTGTGCATTTCCTCTTTAATTCTTCATGGAAATGTGAGAACTTTACTTTATGCATTTCCTCTGTAATCCCTCCTGGAAATGTAAGAACTTTACTTTTTGCACTACCTCTGTAAATACTCCTGGAAATGTAAGATCTCTACTTTGTGCACATCCCCTGTAATCCCTCCTGGAAATGTAAGGACTCTACTTTCTGCACTTCCTCTTTAATTCCTCATGGAAATGTAAGAACTTTACTATATGCACTTCCTCTGTAATTCCTCTTGGAAATGTAAGAACTTTACTTTGTGCACTTCCTCTGTAAATCCTCCTGGAAATGTAAGGACTCCACTTTGTGCACTTTCTCTATAATTACTCCTGGAAATGTAAGAACTTTACTTTATGCACTTCCTCTGTAATCCCTCCTGGAATTGTAAGAACTTTACTTTATGCACTTCCTCTGTAATCCCTCCTGGAAATGTAAGAAATCTACTTTGTGCACTTCCTCTGTAATCCCTCCTGGAAATGTAAGAACTTTACTTTATGCCCTTCCTCTGTAATCCCTCCTGGAAATGTAAGAACTTTACTTTATGCACTTCCTCTGTAATCCCTCCTGGAAATGTAAGAAATCTACTTTGTGCACTTCCTCTGTAATCCCTCCTGGAAATGTAAGAACGTTGTGCATTTCCTCTGTAATTCCTCCTGGAAATGTAAGAACTTTACTTTCTGCACTTCCCCTGTAATCCCTCCTGGAAATGTAAGAACTTTACTTTATGGACTTCCTCTGTAATTCCTCCTGGAAATGTAAGAACTTTACTTTATGCACTTCCTCTGTAATCCCTCCTGGAAAAGTAAGAACTTTGCTTTATGCACTTCCTCTGTAATCCCTCCTGGAAATGTAAGAACTTTACTTTATGCACTTCCTCTGTAATCCCTCCTGGAAATGTAAGAACTTTACTTTATGCACTTCCTCTGTAATCCCTCCTGGAAATGTAAGAAATCTACTTTGTGCACTTCCTCTGTAATCCCTCCTGGAAATGTAAGAACGTTGTGCATTTCCTCTGTAATTCCTCCTGGAAATGTAAGAACTTTACTTTATGCACTTCCTCTGTAATCCCTCCTGGAAATGTAAGAACTTTACTTTCTGCACTTCCCCTGTAATCCCTCCTGGAAATGTAAGGACTCTACTTTGTGCACTTCCTCTGTAGTCCCTCCTGGAAATGTAAGAACTTTACTTTGTGCACTTCCTCTGTAAATCCTCCTGGAAATGTAAGGACTCTACTTTGTGCACTTCCTCTGTAATCCCTCCTGGAAATGTAAGAACTTTACTTTATGCACTTCCTCTGTAATCCCTCCTGGAAATGTAAGAACTTTATGCACTTCCTCTGTAATCCCTCCTGGAAATGCAAGAACTTTACTTCACTTCCTCCGTAATCCCTCCTGGAAATGTAAGAAATCTACTTTGTGCACTTACACTGTAATCCCTCCTGGAAATGTAAGAACGTTGTGCATTTCCTCTGTAATTCCTCCTGGAAATGTAAGAACTTTACTTTATGGACTTTCTCTGTAATCCCTCCTGGAAATGTAAGAACTTTACTTTTTGCACTTCCTCTGTAATTCCTCCTGGAAATGTAAGAACTTTACTTTATGGACTTCCTCTGTAATTCCTCCTGGAAATGTAAGAACTTTACTTTATGCACTTCCTCTGTAATCCCTCCTGGAAATTTAAGAACTTTGCTTTATGCACTTCCTCTGTAATCCCTCCTGGAAATGTATGAACTTTACTTTATGCACTTCCTCTGTAATCCCTCCTGGAAATGTAAGAACTTTACTTTATGCACTTCCTCTGTAATCCCTCCTGGAAACGTAAGAAATCTACTTTGTGCACTTCCTCTGTAATCCCTCCTGGAAATGTAAGAACGTTGTGCATTTCCTCTGTAATTCCTCCTGGAAATGTAAGAACTTTACTTTCTGCACTTCCCCTGTAATCCCTCCTGGAAATGTAAGAACTTTACTTTATGGACTTCCTCTGTAATTCCTCCTGGAAATGTAAGAACTTTACTTTATGCACTTCCTCTGTAATCCCTCCTGGAAAAGTAAGAACTTTGCTTTATGCACTTCCTCTGTAATCCCTCCTGGAAATGTAAGAACTTTACTTTATGCACTTCCTCTGTAATCCCTCCTGGAAATGTAAGAACTTTACTTTATGCACTTCCTCTGTAATCCCTCCTGGAAATGTAAGAAATCTACTTTGTGCACTTCCTCTGTAATCCCTCCTGGAAATGTAAGAACGTTGTGCATTTCATCTGTAATTCCTCCTGGAAATGTAAGAACTTTACTTTCTGCACTTCCCCTGTAATCCCTCCTGGAAATGTAAGGACTCTACTTTGTGCACTTCCTCTGTAGTCCCTCCTGGAAATGTAAGAACTTTACTTTGTGCACTTCCTCTGTAAATCCTCCTGGAAATGTAAGGACTCTACTTTGTGCACTTCCTCTTTAATTACTCCTGGAAATGTAAGAACTTTACTTTATGCACTTCCTCTATAATCCCTCCTGGAAATGTAAGAACTTTACTTTATGCACTTCCTCTGTAATCCCTCCTGGAAATGTAAGAACTTTACTTTATGCACTTCCACTGTAATCCCTCCTGGAAATGTAAGAAATCTACTTTGTGCACTTCCTCTGTAATCCCTCCTGGAAATGTAAGAACTTTACTTTATGCACTTCCTCTGTAATCCCTCCTGGAAATGTAAGAATTTTACTTTTTGCACTTCCTCTGTAAATCCTCCTGGAAATGTAAGAACTCTACTTTGTGCACATCCCCTGTAATCCCTCCTGGAAATGTAAGGACTCCACTTTCTGCACTTCCTCGTTAATTCCCCCTGGAAATGTACGAACTTTACTTTATGCACTTCCTCTGTAATCCCTCCTGGACATGTAAGAACTTTACTTTTTGCACTTCCTCTGTAATCCCTCCTGGAAACGTAAGAACTCTACTTTATGCACTTCCTCTGTAATCTCTCCTGGAAATGTAAGAACTTTACTTTATGCACTTCCTCTGTAATCCCTCCTGGAAATGTAAGACCTTTACTTTATGCATTTCCTCTGTAATCTCTCCTGGAAATGTAAGAAATCTACTTTGTGCTCTTCCTCTGTAATCCCTCCTGGAAATGTAAGAACATTGTGCATTTCCTCTGTAATTCCTCCTGGAAATGTAAGAACTTTACTTTCTGCACTTCCACTGTAATCCCTCCTGGAAATGTAAGGACTCTACTTTGTGCACTTCCTCTGTAATCCCTCCTGGAAATTTAAGAACTTTACTTTGTGCACTTCCTCTGTAAATCCTCCTGGAAATGTAAGGACTCTACTTTGTGCACTTCCTCTTTAATTACTCCTGGAAATGTAAGAACTTTAATTTATGCACTTCCTCTGTAATCCCTCCTGGAAATGTAAGAACTTTACTTTATGCACTTCCTCTACTGTAATCCCTCCTGGAAATGTAAGAATTTTACTTTATGCACTTCCTCTGTAATCCCTCCTGGAAATGTAAGAACTTTACTTTATGCACTTCCTCTGTAATCCCTCCTGAAATTTAAGAACTCTACTTTGTGCACATCCCCTGTAATCCCTCCTGGAAATGTAAGAACTTTACTTTATGCATTTCCTCTGTAATCCCTCCTGGAAATGTAAGAACTTTACTTTATGCACTTCCTCTGTAATCCCTCCTGGAAATGTAAGAACTTTACTTTATGCACTTCCTCTGTAATCCCTCCTGAAATTTAAGAACTCTACTTTGTGCACATCCCCTGTAATCCCTCCTGGAAATGTAAGAACTTTATGCATTTCCTCTGTAATCCCTCCTGGAAATGTAAGAACTTTACTTTATGCACTTCCTCTGTAATCCGTCCTGGAAATGTAAGAACTTTACTTTATGCACTTCCTCTGTAATCCCTCCTGGAAATGTAAGAACTTTACTTTATGCACTTCCTCTGTAATCCCTCCTGGAAATGTAAGAACTCTACTTTGTGCACATCCCCTGTAATCCCTCCTGGAAATGTAAGAATTTTACTTTATGCACTTCCTCTGTAAATCCTCCTGGAAAAGTAAGAACTCTACTTTGTGCATATCCCCTGTAATCCCTCCTGGAAATGTAAGAACTTTACTTTATGCACTTCCTCTGTAATCCCTCCTGGAAATGTAAGAATTTTACTTTATGCACTTCCTCTGTAATCCCTCCTGGAAATGTAAGAACTCTACTTTATGCACTTCCTCTGTAATCTCTCCTGGAAATGTAAGAACTTTACTTTATGCACTTCCTCTGTAATCCCTCCTGGAAATGTAAGACCTTTACTTTATGCACTTCCTCTGTAATCTCTCCTGGAAATGTAAGAAATCTACTTTGTGCTCTTCCTCTGTAATCCCTCCTGGAAATGTAAGAACATTGTGCATTTCCTCTGTAATTCCTCCTGGAAATGTAAGAACTTTACTTTCTGCACTTCCACTGTAATCCCTCCTGGAAATGTAAGGACTCTACTTTGTGCACTTCCTCTGTAATCCCTCCTGGAAATGTAAGAACTTTACTTTGTGCACTTCCTCTGTAAATCCTCCTGGAAATGTAAGGACTCTACTTTGTGCACTTCCTCTTTAATTACTCCTGGAAATGTAAGAACTTTAATTTATGCACTTCCTCTGTAATCCCTCCTGGAAATGTAAGAACTTTACTTTATGCACTTCCTCTGTAATCCCTCCTGGAAATGTAAGAATTTTACTTTATGCACTTCCTCTGTAATCCCTCCTGGAAATGTAAGAACTTTACTTTATGCACTTCCTCTGTAATCCCTCCTGGAAATGTAAGAACTCTACTTTGTGCACATCCCCTGTAATCCCTCCTGGAAATGTAAGAACTTTACTTTATGCATTTCCTCTGTAATCCCTCCTGGAAATGTAAGAACTTTACTTTATGCACTTCCTCTGTAATCCCTCCTGGAAATGTAAGAACTTTACTTTATGCACTTCCTCTGTAATCCCTCCTGAAATTTAAGAACTCTACTTTGTGCACATCCCCTGTAATCCCTCCTGGAAATGTAAGAACTTTACTTTATGCATTTCCTCTGTAATCCCTCCTGGAAATGTAAGAACTTTACTTTATGCACTTCCTCTGTAATCCGTCCTGGAAATGTAAGAACTTTACTTTATGCACTTCCTCTGTAATCCCTCCTGGAAATGTAAGAACTTTACTTTATGCACTTCCTCTGTAATCCCTCCTGGAAATGTAAGAACTCTACTTTGTGCACATCCCCTGTAATCCCTCCTGGAAATGTAAGAATTTTACTTTATGCACTTCCTCTGTAAATCCTCCTGGAAAAGTAAGAACTCTACTTTGTGCATATCCCCTGTAATCCCTCCTGGAAATGTAAGAACTTTACTTTATGCACTTCCTCTGTAATCCCTCCTGGAAATGTAAGAATTTTACTTTATGCACTTCCTCTGTAATCCCTCCTGGAAATGTAAGAACTCTACTTTATTCACTTCCTCTGTAATCTCTCCTGGAAATGTAAGAACTTTACTTTATGCACTTCCTCTGTAATCCCTCCTGGAAATGTAAGACCTTTACTTCATACACTTCCTCTGTAATCTCTCCTGGAAATGTAAGAAATCTACTTTGTGCTCTTCCTCTGTAATCCCTCCTGGAAATGTAAGAACATTGTGCATTTCCTCTGTAATTCCTCCTGGAAATGTAAGAACTTTACTTTCTGCACTTCCCCTGTAATCCCTCCTGGAAATGTAAGGACTCTACTTTGTGCACTTCCTCTGTAATCCCTCCTGGAAATGTAAGAACTTTACTTTGTGCACTTCCTCTGTAAATCCTCCTGGAAATGTAAGGACTCTACTTTGTGCACTTCCTCTTTAATTACTCCTGGAAATGTAAGAACTTTAATTTATGCACTTCCTCTGTAATCCCTCCTGGAAATGTAAGAACTTTACTTTATGCACTTCCTCTGTAATCCCTCCTGGAAATGTAAGAATTTTACTTTATGCACTTCCTCTGTAATCCCTCCTGGAAATGTAAGAACTTTACTTTATGCACTTCCTCTGTAATCCCTCCTGAAATTTAAGAACTCTACTTTGTGCACATCCCCTGTAATCCCTCCTGGAAATGTAAGAACTTTACTTTATGCATTTCCTCTGTAATCCCTCCTGGAAATGTAAGAACTTTACTTTATGCACTTCCTCTGTAATCCCTCCTGGAAATGTAAGAACTTTACTTTATGCACTTCCTCTGTAATCCCTCCTGAAATTTAAGAACTCTACTTTGTGCACATCCCCTGTAATCCCTCCTGGAAATGTAAGAACTTTACTTTATGCATTTCCTCTGTAATCCCTCCTGGAAATGTAAGAACTTTACTTTATGCACTTCCTCTGTAATCCCTCCTGGAAATGTAAGAATTTTACTTTATGCACTTCCTCTGTAATCCCTCCTGGAAATGTAAGAATTTTACTTTATGCACTTCCTCTGTAATCCCTCCTGGAAATGTAAGAACTCTACTTTATTCACTTCCTCTGTAATCTCTCCTGGAAATGTAAGAACTTTACTTTATGCACTTCCTCTGTAATCCCTCCTGGAAATGTAAGACCTTTACTTCATACACTTCCTCTGTAATCTCTCCTGGAAATGTAAGAAATATACTTTGTGCTCTTCCTCTGTAATCCCTCCTGGAAATGTAAGAACATTGTGCATTTCCTCTGTAATTCCTCCTGGAAATGTAAGAACTTTACTTTCTGCACTTCCCCTGTAATCCCTCCTGGAAATGTAAGGACTCTACTTTGTGCACTTCCTCTGTAATCCCTCCTGGAAATGTAAGAACTTTACTTTGTGCACTTCCTCTGTAAATCCTCCTGGAAATGTAAGGACTCTACTTTGTGCACTTCCTCTTTAATTACTCCTGGAAATGTAAGAACTTTAATTTATGCACTTCCTCTGTAATCCCTCCTGGAAATGTAAGAACTTTACTTTATGCACTTCCTCTGTAATCCCTCCTGGAAATGTAAGAATTTTACTTTATGCACTTCCTTTGTAATCCCTCCTGGAAATGTAAGAACTTTACTTTATGCACTTCCTCTGTAATCCCTCCTGAAATTTAAGAACTCTACTTTGTGCACATCCCCTGTAATCCCTCCTGGAAATGTAAGAACTTTACTTTATGCATTTCCTCTGTAATCCCTCCTGGAAATGTAAGAACTTTACTTTATGCACTTCCTCTGTAATCCCTCCTGGAAATGTAAGAACTTTACTTTATGCACTTCCTCTGTAATCCCTCCTGAAATTTAAGAACTCTACTTTGTGCACATCCCCTGTAATCCCTCCTGGAAATGTAAGAACTTTACTTTATGCATTTCCTCTGTAATCCCTCCTGGAAATGTAAGAACTTTACTTTATGCACTTCCTCTGTAATCCCTCCTGGAAATGTAAGAATTTTACTTTATGCACTTCCTCTGTAATCCCTCCTGGAAATGTAAGAATTTTACTTTTTGCACTTCCTCTGTAAATCCTCCTGGAAATGTAAGAACTCTACTTTGTGCACATCCCCTGTAATCCCTCCTGGAAATGTAAGGACTCCACTTTCTGCACTTCCTCTTTAATTCCCCCTGGAAATGTAAGAACTTTACTTTATGCACTTCCTCTGTAATCCCTCCTGGAAATGTAAGAACTTTACTTTTTGCACTTCCTCTGTAATCCCTCCTGGAAATGTAAGAACTCTACTTTATGCACTTCCTCTGTAATCCCTCCTGGAAATGTAAGAACTCTGCTTTGTGCATTTCCTCTTTAATTCCTCATGGAAATGTGAGAACTTTACTTTATGCACTTCCTCTGTAATCCCTCCTGGAAATGTAAGAAATCTACTTTGTGCACTTCCTCTGTAATCCCTCCTGGAAATGTAAGAACTTTACTTTATGCCCTTCCTCTGTAATCCCTCCTGGAAATGTAAGAACTTTACTTTATGCACTTCCTCTGTAATCCCTCCTGGAAATGTAAGAAATCTACTTTGTGCACTTCCTCTGTAATCCCTCCTGGAAATGTAAGAACGTTGTGCATTTCCTCTGTAATTCCTCCTGGAAATGTAAGAGCTTTAGTTTATGCACTTCCTCTGTAATCCCTCCTGGAAATGTAAGAACTTTACTTTATGCCCTTCCTCTGTAATCCCTCCTGGAAATGTAAGAACTTTACTTTTTGCACTTCCTCTGTAAATACTCCTGGAAATGTAACGACTGTACTTTGTGCGCTTCCTTTTTAATTCCTCATGGAAATGTAAGAACTTTA
The DNA here is from genome assembly GCF_046119375.1 of Phyllobates terribilis. Taxonomy (NCBI): domain Eukaryota; kingdom Metazoa; phylum Chordata; class Amphibia; order Anura; family Dendrobatidae; genus Phyllobates; species Phyllobates terribilis. The sequence continues at coordinate 809,196 of NW_027363446.1, read as the reverse complement.
CTATACGCACTTCCTCTGTAATCCCTCCTGGAAATGTAAGGACTAGTGTTGAGCGAACATGCTCGACACTGCTCGGTACTCGCCCGAGCATCACGCTATTCGGGATGTTCGGCGAGCACCGAGCATTTCCGGGTTACTCGGGCGGGAGCTCGGGTCTCCGCCCTGCATGTTTGGCGCTCTTTACAGAGCCAATGAACATGCAGGGATTGCCAGCCAGTCACTGTAATGCCGCAGCCATGTTGTTTGTGGGCATTACAGTGATTGGCTGGCCGCACAGCGTCACCTCGAGTATTTAAAACCGGGTGCCGCCATCTTGGACACAGTCGCTCCGGATCAGACAGTGTAGGGACAGCGCTGCTGATTTAGGGAGAGATATATCCTGCAAAATAGATAGTGTAGGGTCTGTAAAGGCTGCCAGATCAAACAAACAGTCCTTCTCAGGACTAATATCCATCCCAGGTATATCAGGCAGGCAGGCAAGCTGTATAGGAGACGCAGTGGTTATACCAGCAAACGCTGCATTACAGTCCTGTGTGCTGCTCCTGTTGCTGAAATTGCTGGACTTAGCTCCAGGTCCCGGGGGCCAGGAAAAATCCTTTTTTTTTTATCAAAATCCTCTTTTTTTTTCCTCCTTCACAATGTACAAATACCCATCTTATTAACCTTTTGGTGTCCCGTCCCCCCCCCAAAAAAAAGTGTGCCTCTGATTTTTCAGACACAAATATATCTGTTGAAAATAGTCTGGTGTAGGCCAGAGAAACAGAAGTGTGGTTTTGCAGTTCTATGGGCCATTTGTATCTAAAAAAAACAGTTTGAGTGTGTCGCTCAGCCGCAAATATATATATATTTTAAAAAGCCTGGTATACACCAGTAAATTATTACTGTGGTTTTGATGTTCCACGGTAAAACATCTCTATTATCCTGTTTTTGGCATTTTTTGCTGTATAAAAATAATAATAGTGTCTCCCTGATTTTTCAGACACAAATATATCTGTTGAAAATAGTCTGGTGTAGGCCAGAGAGACAGAAGTGTGCTTTTGCTGTTCCATGGTAAAAAATCTCTATTATCCTGCTTTTTGCATTTTTTGCTGTAAAAAAAAAAAAAATAGTGTCTCCCTGATTTTTCAGACACAAATATATCTGTTGAAAATAGTCTGGTGTAGGCCCGAGAAATACAAGTGTGGTTTTGCAGTTCCACGGTACAAACCTCTGTATTATCCACTTTTGGGCCATTTGTATCTAAAAAAAACAGTTTGAGTGTGTCGCTCACTGTTCAGCCGCAAATATATATATATTTTAAAAAGCCTGGTATACACCAGTAAATTATTACTGTGGTTTTGATGTTCCACGGTAAAACATCTCTATTATCCTGTTTTTGGCATTTTTTGCTGTATAAAAATAATAATAGTGTCTCCCTGATTTTTCAGACACAAATATATCTGTTGAAAATAGTCTGGTGTAGGCCCAAGAAATACAAGTGTGGTTTTGCAGTTCCACGGTACAAACCTCTGTATTATCCACTTTTGGGCCATTTGTATCTAAATAAAACAGTTTGAGTGTGTCGCTCACTGTTCAGCCGCAAATATATATATATTTTAAAAAGCCTGGTATACACCAGTAAATTATAACTGTGGTTTTGCTGTTCCACGGTAAAAAAATCTCTATTATTCATATTTTGGTAGTTTTTTCCGTAAAGAAAAACAGTAGTGTCTCCTAACTGTTGTGACACAAAAATATATCTGTTGAAAATAGTCTTGTGTAGGCCCGACATCCCAGTGTGGTTTCGCAGTTCCACGGGTCAAATCGCTGTACTATCCAGTTTTGGGCCTTTGGTATCTAAAAAAAAAGCAGTTTGAGTGTGTCGCTCACTGTTCAGCCGCAAATATCTCTATTTAAAAAAGTGTGGTATACCCCAGTAAACAATAACTGTGGTTTTCCTCTGCCACGGTTCTAATCTACTCTTTATTACCCTTTTTCCATTGATAGTGCAAGTGTAAGCTATTTTACTTCATTTATAATGGGCAAGGCGCGTGGCAAGGGACGTGGAAGTGGACGTTCTGTGATGGTTCGTGCAGAGGACGGCGCCGTGGCCAAGGTGAAAATGTGCCACAACCAACAGCCACATCTTCTCGCTCCCACTTCTTGACCGAATTACTAGGGAAGCACAGAACAACACCAGTATTGAGAACTGATCAGTGTGAACAGGTTATTAATTGGATAGCAGACAATACTTCCAGTTACCTGGGCACCACCACCTCCGGTCTGTCTTCCACACGGTCAACTCTTAGTAGCCGTGAGTCTCGACCGCATACTCCTCCTCACCCTGATGCTCCTTCCTCCCACCATGCCGAGTGTCGTCAGACAGCAAGTGATCCCACACTTGGACACTCTGAAGAGCTGTTCACTGGTCCATTTCCATATTTGGGCCCCTCGCCTGATACGCTTGAAGTGGTGGCAGAGGAGATCCCATGTTGCGATGCCCAAATATTTGAACAGCCACGGCCACAGGAAGTCGACGTTGGCAATCTGTCACAAGAGGTGGACGATGACGAGACACAATTGCCAGGAAGTGAGGAGGAGGATCGTGGTGCGCAAGTGGAAGAGGAGGAGGTGGTGGATGATCTAGTAACTGACCCAACGTGGAAGGAGGACATGCAGAGTGAGGCCAGCAGCACACAGGGGGAGGGAGGCAGAGTACCCCAACAGGCAGGAAGAAGCAGTGTGGTGGCCGCAGACAGAAGGCAGGCAACCGTTCCCCGTAACACCAACACGAGGGACGTTGCCAGTACAAGCGGTAGGTCTTCCAGAGTCTGGAATTTTTTTAAAGACTCTGCTGATAACCCCAAAAAGGCCATATGTTCCACCTGCCATGCCAGCATCAGCAGGGGTGACAAAACTACCAGCCTGACCACCACCAGCATGATCAGGCACATGGCAGCAAAGCACCCGACTTTGTGGGGCGAAACCCAGGGTCCACGACCAGTGTCAGCGGGTGTCACCACTGCTTCTTCCACTGTTGTGCATGCAATAGAACCCCCTGTTGTGTGTGCAAGGCAATCCCCTGTCCATACTGCATGTAAAAATGCCCCCTCCTCTCAGTCTTCACTTGTTATGGCAGTTTCTCAAGAAACAGCATCCACGTCCACGTCCCACCGCAGCGTTCAATTGTCCATATCCCAGACCTTTGAACGAAAGCGGAAATTCGCAGCTAACGCCCCACAGGCCACAGTCCTAAATTCGCACATTTCACGACTGCTTGCATTGGAAATGCTGCCTTTTAGGCTGGTGGAGACGGAATCCTTCCGCAATCTTATGGCGGTGGCCGTCCCTCGGTACTCGGTCCCCAGCCGACACTATTTTGCCCGGTGTGCCATCCCCGCACTACACAAGCACGTGTCCCAAAGCATCTGCCGTGCCCTCAACAACGCAGTTACTGGGAGAGTCCACCTGACAACGGACACGTGGACAAGTGCTTGTGGCCAGGGACGGTACATCTCTCTGACGGCACACTGGGTAAACATAGTGGAAGCCGGGACCCAGTCGGACCTTGGGATGGAACACATCCTCCCCACACCGAGGATTGCGGGCCCTATGTCAGTCAGAGTTGCCCCCACAGTGTACAGCTCCTGCGCATCCTCCTCCTCCTCCTCATGTTCAGCCTCCATCTCAGATATCACCACATCAGTTACAAGCTGGAAGCATTGCAGTACTGCCTCCGCCAAGCGGCAACAGGCTGTGCTGAAACTCATAAGCTTAGGTGATAAACCTCACACTGCTTGTGAGTTGTGGACAGCTGTGAAAGAGCAGGCAGATCTGTGGCTGAGACCGCTGAACCTACATCCCGGCATGGTCGTGTGTGACAATGGCCTTAACCTGGTGGCGGCTCTGAGGCGAGGTGAGATCACACACGTACCATGCCTGGCTCATGTGCTTAACCTCGTGGTTCAGTGGTTTCTTAAATCGTACCCCGAGTTGCCAGATCTGCTCGTGAAAGTACGCCGCCTTTCGCAAGTCGGCTACAGCTTCCGCCGCCCTTGCTGTGTTGCAGCAGCGTTTGCAGCTTCCGGCACACCGACTGGTGTGTGATGTCCCCACATGCTGGAACTCTACCCTCCACATGTTGCAAAGGATTTGTGAGCAGAAGAGAGCAGTTGTGGAGTACCAGCTGCAACAAGGCCGTCGATATTCAGGTCAGACTCCACACATAAGACCTCAGGAGTGGACCTGGATGTCTGACATTTGTACCATCCTGACAAACTTTGAGGAGGCCACCAAGATGGTGAGTGGCGATGACGCCATCATTAGTGTCAGCATCCCACTTGTCTGTCTTTTGCAACGCTCTCTGCAGAGAATTAAAGAGGAGGCATTGCAGCCAGAGTATGATGAGATGGATCAAGAAGCCGTAGTGGGCGATTACACACAGCCCAGCCTCATCTCATTCCAATGTGCATTGGGGGACAATGAGGGAGAGGAGGAGGAGGAGGAGGAGGAGGAAGAACAGGAGCTGCTATCATGCGTTGTAGACGGTAGTACCTGTACAAGTGTCATACCGTCGGTTCAGCGTGGGTGGCCTGAGGACGGGGGGGGGAGAGGAGGAGGAGGAGGAGGAGAGCATGGTCAGTCGTCATCTTGGTGAGGACACGGAAATCTTGCCCGTTACCAGTCTGGCACGCATGGCTGACTTTATGTTACGCTGCCTTAACCGTGACCCTCGCGTTGTCAAAATGTTGGGTGACAGTCATTACTGGTTGGTGACACTTGTAGACCCCCGCTACAAGGAGAACTTTCACTCTCTTATTCCTGAGGTGGAGAGGTCTACAAAAATGGGGCAGTACCAGAAGGCCCTTGCTGCAGAACTGTTAAAAAAATTCCCATCTGAACACGCTAGCGGCAGAGGTCACAGTTCGTTGCCCAACCAAGGCGTACAGGCGAGAGAGATGCAACTCCAATCCAGCAGAGGCAGGGGAACACTGTCAACGTTCTGGGACAGTTTTCTGACACCCGCCCAGCTTACAGGCCCTGAGGCGCGGGGTACTCTCACAAGGAGTGGAAAGTTTCAAAAGATGGTGAGGGAGTACCTTGCCGATCGTACCAGCGTCCTCCGTGATTCCTCTGTGCCTTTTAATTATTGGGTATCCAAGCTGGACTCTTGGAATGAACTCGCTCTGTACGCCTTGGAGGTCCTGGCCTGCCCTGCCGCTAGCATGTTATCGGAGCGTATTTTTAGTGCCGCTGGGGGAATTATAACTGATAAGCGCACTCGCCTGTCAACTGACAATGCTGACAAGCTGACCCTTATCAAAATGAACAAGGGCTGGATTGGGCCAGACTTCTCATCACCACCAAATGACAGCAGAGTAACATAAAGTCAAATCCACTGTGTTATTTCGGGAGGTGTATTCACATGCACCGCTTCACACCCACACATGGGTATACGCTTCCTCGTTTTGGCTGTTTTATCTTCTTCTCCTTATCCTCAGCCTCCACCACCACTATACCACCAGGGTGCCAGCATTGCAAGTTCCTCCGTCCTTATTTTTGGCAGCTTTTGCTTGCAAGGCATAAGCAAATACTATGGGACACCCACTCCCCAATAATGGGACTTATGTTTGTAATATGCTGTACTGCATGGCTCTTGTAAGGGGCATTGCAAGATGCTCCGTCATAATTTTTGGCAGCTTTTGCTTGGAAAGCATAAGCAAATACTATGGGACACCCACTCCCCAATAATGGGACTTATGTTTGTAATATGCTGTACTGCATGGCTCTTGTAAGGGGCATTGCAAGTTGCTCCGTCCTAATTTTTGGCAGCTTTTGCTTGGAAAGCATAAGTAAATACTATGGGACACCCACTCCCCAATAATGGGACTTATGTTTGTAATATGCTGTACTGCATGGCTCTTGTAAGGGGCATTGCAAGTTGCTCCATCCTAATTTTTGGCAGCTTTTGCTTGGAAAGCATAAGCAAATACTATGGGACACCCACTCCCCAATAATGGGACTTATGTTTGTAATATGCTGTACTGCATGGCTCTTGTAAGGGGCATTGCAAGTTGCTCCGTCCTAATTTTTGAATCTGCTTGCAAGGCATAAGCAAATACTATGGGACACCCACTCCCCAATAATGGGACTTATGTTTGTAATATGCTGTACTGCATGGCTCTTGTAAGGGGCATTGCAAGTTGCTCCGTCCTAATTTTTGGCAGCTTTTACTTGGAAAGCATAAGCAAATACCATGGGACACCCACTCCCCAATAATGAGACTTATGTTTGTAATATGCTGTACTGCATGGCTCTTGTAAGGGGCATTGCAAGTTGCTCCGTCCTAATTTTTGGCAGCTTTTGCTTGCAAGGCATAAGCAAATACTATGGGACACCCACTCCCCAATAATGGGACTTATGTTTGTAATATGCTGTACTGCATGGCTCTTGTAAGGGGCATTGCAAGTTGCTCCGTCCTAATTTTTCGCAGCTTTTGCTTGGAAAGCATAAGCAAATACCATGGGACACCCACTCCCCAATAATGGGACTTATGTTTGTAATATGCTGTACTGCATGGCTCTTGTAAGGGGCATTGCAAGTTGCTCCGTCCTAATTTTTGGCAGCTTTTGCTGGGAAAGCATAAGCAAATACTATGGGACACCCACTCCCCAATAATGGGACTTATGTTTGTAATATGCTGTACTGCATGGCTCTTGTAAGGGGCATTGCAAGTTTCTCCGTCCTAATTTTTGGCAGCTTTTGCTTGGAAAGCATAAGCAAATACCATGGGAGACCCACTCCCCAATAATGGGACTTATGTTTGTAATATGCTGTACTGCATGGCTCTTGTAAGGGGCATTGCAAGTTGCTCCGTCTTAATTTTTGGCAGCTTTTGCTTGGAAAGCATAAGCAAATACTATGGGACACCCACTCCCCAATAATGGGACTTATGTTTGTAATATACTGTACTGCATGGCTCTTGTAAGGGGCATTGCAAGTTGCTCCGTCCTAATTTTTGGCAGCTTTTGCTTGGAAAGCATAAGCAAATACCATGGGACACCCACTCCCCAATAATGGGACTTATGTTTGTAATATGCTGTACTGCATGGCTCTTGTAAGGGGCATTGCAAGTTGCTCCGTCCTAATTTTTGGCAGCTTTTGCTGGGAAAGCATAAGCAAATACTATGGGACACCCACTCCCCAATAATGGGACTTATGTTTGTAATATGCTGTACTGCATGGCTCTTGTAAGGGGCATTGCAAGTTGCTCCGTCCTAATTTTTGGCAGCTTTTGCTTGGAAAGCATAAGCAAATACCATGGGACACCCACTCCCCAATAATGGGGCTTATGTTTGTAATATGCTGTACTGCATGGCTCTTGTTAGGGGCATTGCAAGTTGCTCCGTCCTAATTTTTCGCAGCTTTTGCTTGCAAGGCATAAGCAAATACTATGGGACACCCACTCCCCAATAATGGGACTTATGTTTGTAATATGCTGTACTGCATGGCTCTTGTAAGGGGCATTGCAAGTTGCTCCGTCCTAATTTTTGGCAGCTTTTGCTTGGAAAGCATAAGCAAATACAATGGGATACCCACTCCCCAATAATGGGACTTATGTTTGTAATATGCTGTACTGCATGGCTCTTGTAAGGGGCATTGCAAGTTGCTCCGTCCTAATTTTTGGCAGCTTTTGCTTGCAAGGCATAAGCAAATACTATGGGACACCCACTCCCCAATAATGGGACTTATGTTTGTAATATGCTGTACTGCATGGCTCTTGTAAGGGGCATTGCAAGTTGCTCCGTCCTAATTTTTGGCAGCTTTTGCTTGGAAAGCATAAGCAAATACCATGGGACACCCACTTCCCAATAATGGGACTTATGTTTGTAATATGCTGTACTGCATGGCTCTTGTAAGGGGCATTGCAAGTTGCTCCGTCCTAATTTTTGGCAGCTTTTGCTGGGAAAGCATAAGCAAATACTATGGGACACCCACTCCCCAATAATGTGACTTATGTTTGTAATATGCTGTACTGCATGGCTCTTGTAAGGGGCATTGCAAGTTGCTCCGTCCTAATTTTTGGCAGCTTTTGCTTGGAAAGCATAAGCAAATACCATGGGACACCCACTCCCCAATAATGGGACTTATGTTTGTAATATGCTGTACTGCATGGCTCTTGTTAGGGGCATTGCAAGTTGCTCCATCCTAATTTTTCGCAGCTTTTGCTTGCAAGGCATAAGCAAATACTATGGGAGACCCACTCCCCAATAATGGGACTTATGTTTGTAATATGCTGTACTGCATGGCTCTTGTAAGGGGCATTGCAAGTTGCTCCGTCCTAATTTTTCGCAGCTTTTGCTTGGAAAGCATAAGCAAATACAATGGGATACCCACTCCCCAATAATGGGACTTATGTTTGTAATATGCTGTACTGCATGGCTCTTGTAAGGGGCATTGCAAGTTGCTCCGTCCTAATTTTTGGCAGCTTTTGCTAGGAAAGCATAAGCAAATACCATGGGACACCCACTCCCCAATAATGGGACTTATGTTTGTAATATGCTGTACTGCATGGCTCTTGTAAGGGGCATTGCAAGTTGCTCCGTCCTAATTTTTGGCAGCTTTTGCTGGGAAAGCATAAGCAAATACTATGGGACACCCACTCCCCAATAATGGGACTTATGTTTGTAATATGCTGTACTGCATGTGACGCGCCCCCTGGGCCGTGTGTACACGTGTGTGGGATACCCGGTGCCGGATCTCTGGGGTCTGTAGACTCCGTGGCAGTGACCCGGTCCCGTGGCTCAGGCTGGTCAAACCAGTGGCAGTCTTTCTTAAGTTTTTAGGTTAATTGTCCGACTGCGCCACCCGTGGATTGCGGTCAGGGAGTACCACCGCTGCGAGGCAGACCGCTGAGGCTGGTGTTGTGTGCGCAGCATAGAATGGGATAACTCCCCTCGGGAGGAGTATAGCCTCAGGGCAGTGAGTGTGGATGATGGGGGTGTTGGTGCACGAGTGCAGCAGGAACGACTCAGAGTCTTTGCAGTGCAGTTCAGGGTCTTTACTGATGATTATAAGGTAGACCCTCCCGGGAGTACTGGCTAACATAAGAGGCCTGGTCAGTCTGTGAGCAAGCAGGAGTTCCCCTGGCCAGGTGGAGTTGTAGGCCTCCCCGTCTGTCTGCACTCTTCCTGGCTACCTTGCTGTAAGCGGGTAGAAGTAGCCCACGTCCCTGAGTGTACCGTGTAGTGCTCACCCATATGGCTGGTGACTTGGGGCCTTCTGTTAGCCTCTGCTCCACGACGGCGGTGCTGGTCCCTTGCTTGTGACTGAGCCACCGGGCTTCTATGGCCAGAGGACCTGAAATCCCCTGCCGGCTGGTTTCTGCTGCTGGATATATAAGTCCTCACAGCTTCGGACTCCTGTGTCCGGTTCCTATTGTCTTCTGCCAGGGCGAGCTCTGCTCAGCTTCCAGCCTCTGGTCTTTAGCTCCTAGCTCCTACAGAGCTCCTTGCTGTTACTTTCCCTTGCTCTCACTCTGACTCTGACTGTTCTCTGACTCACTCAACCCCGCCCCAGATCCAGTTTATAAGGGCAGAATTCTCCCCTCTCAGGACTGGGGCAGGAGGATGTTGCATGTTTAAGGGATCCTGACCAGGAAACCTCCCACTTGCTCTCCGACGTAATATCTCTATTACTGTGGTGACCAGACCCCTGGGGTGCCAAACATGGCTCTTGTAAGGGGCATTGCAGTTCCTCATAATTTTTGGAAAGCCTTCCATTCACTGCTTAGGCCAACAGTGCACGGGAGACCCAGTTGCTATAAATGGAAAAAAAGGTTTAGTTAATGCCCTCTGACCTCCATGTCATTTCCAAGGGGCATTGGAGTGGCTCGAAATTTTTGGTAGGCATTGCACTCACTGTATGCTCTATAACTGTGTAGCCGAACCGCTCCTTTTGTTACAGAAACATATCCTACAAGACATATGTGGTTGACTGGCCTGATATTGATGTGAATGGTCCCTGTTCCTCCTGCTCTTTCTCCTTTGCCACTACCTCATCCATCATTTATCACCTGAAGCTTTGTTTTAACGGGAGTCATAGAACTTGGATAGTAGCAGGAAAACATCCAGCAATCCTCGGAGGAGGTAGGATATGCGCCAAAACGCTGACCACCTCAGGCCTAGCTGCTACTACATACATGCGCTTGCATTACAACAAAACAAAGCAGATGCTAACTTCTATCATCCTCATCATGCTCCTCACCTTGGCACTCTCAACTCCCCTGATGGAGAAGCCAGGGCCCACCGGAGGAGTCTGATAGTCCGGTGGGCTCGGCCAATGCTGCCCTAAAGCAGGCCAGGCTAAGAAAGTGTGGGAAAGGTTACCGGGACAAATAGGGGTGGCTGGGGACCGAGTATGGACACCCGGCCACCCCCTGGAGGCTGGGGAGCAAGCGGGGACACCCGGCCACCAGGCGGCTGGGGACTGAGTATGGATACCAGGCCGTCGACACAGCCATGGCGTGGTGGCCAGATTCCGCCTCCACATGCCTAAAAGGCCCAATTTAAAGTGCAATCAAGCAAGCAGTATGGTATTGCAGCCTGGGGGTGGGTGGGTGGCAGGCTGCATACTTGCGCTTGCATTGCAAGGAATGGGAGAGGTACAATTGAACACTGCCCTGGGACAAGGACTTGAATGGGGATAGTTGCAAGTCTGCAATGACAGGTGCAAGGTGGGAGGCATCTTCGCATGTACCATGAACAGGGTTTTGGCATGCACACACTACAGCGGAATAGGCTCTCCTTCCCACTAAATGCACTGGGGAGGGCACAGGTAATGTTTTGGTATACGCGCTTAATCTTATGTAAAAGGCACACCAGGACAAATATGGGCGGCTGGGGACTGAGTATGGATACCTCGCTGCCGAAGCAGCCATGTGGTAGTGGCCAGCTTCGGCCTCCTCCAAACTAAAAGGCCCCATTTTAAGTGCAAGCTAGCAGTATGGAATTGCAGTCTGGGGGTGGGTGGGTGGCAGGCTGCACACTTACACTTGCATTAAAAGAAAACATAGCAGATGCTAACTTCTGTCATCATCATCATGCTCCTCACCTTGGCACTCTCAACTCCACCGATGGAGAAGTCAGGGCCCACGGGAGTAGTCTGGTTCTCTGGTGGGCTCGTCCAATGCTGCCTAAAGCAGGCCGGGCTAAGAAAAGTGTGTGGGGGGATGTTCCAAGGAGAAATAGGGGTGGCTGGGGACCGTTTATGGACACCCGGCTGCCCCCAGGCGGCTGGGGACCGTGTGTGGACACCCGGCCGCGGGGCGGCTGGGGACCGAGTATGGACACCCGGCCGCCGGGTGGCTGGGGACTGAGTATGGATTCCAGGCCGCCAACACAGCCATGACGTGGTGGCCAGATTCCACCTCCACATGCCTAAAAGGCCCAATTTCAAGTTCAAGCAAGCAAGCAGTATGGTATTGCAGCCTGGGGGTGGGTGGGTGGCAGGCTGCATACTTGAGCTTTTATTGCAAGAAATGGGGGAGGTACAATTGAACACTGCCCTGGGACTAGAACTTGCATGGGGATAGTTGCAAGTCTGCATCTTCTGATGCGGTAAGGATCACTTATGATGGGCACACTTTTAGACAGTGACCTGGGAGTCAGAGATGCTTCCAGGGGTCTTCCCCATGCTGTTCCCTTGTCTTTTCAGCACTTTATGCATGTGTCACACAGCACATGGCCAGATAAGGTTGTAAAATGTTAAAATGACATTTCACGGTGAATGCATTTGTCATAGTTGAAAGCAATACAAAAGTGCAAAAACGCATAAAAAATGCTACTTGTGAACATAGCCGAAGGTGTGGAGGAGTATTTTTGTTTTTGGTCATTTATTTTAACTTATACACAAGTCTTTTCCCTGGAAAGGATGTTCCTTAACATATTTCACAGGAAAAAAGTTTCACTTTCGTTTTTGAACGTTTTATTGTGAGCCCGTAAAAGTGGCTTAATACCTCTGACCACGTTGTTGACAGCAGTGACCTAGGGGTCAGAAATGCTTCCTGGGGCGATCCCCATGCTGTCTCCATGTCATTTGAGCACTGTCACTATCGTTTTGGGCACTTGTTAGGCTTTTAAAAGACTGCCCGGGGTGCCACCGCAAAAATGCTCGAGTCTCCCATAGACTAACATTGGGCTTGTTGCTCGGGTCGAGCACCCGAGTATCACGGCGAGCTCGGCCCGAGCTTCGAGCACCCGAGCATTTTAGTGCTCGCTCAACACTACTGATAACCCAAGAAGATTCTCACCTGGAGAAGGATGCTCCTCCACAAGCTAAGCAACTGTGGAATGAGAGAAGCCGGCTGTTCATCTACAGAGAGAAGCTGTGCAGAAGGTATGTCAACCCCAGAACCCATGAAATGGTGTGGCAGATTGTAGTACCCAGGACAGACATCCAGATGGTGTTAGAGGCCTACCACAATCAAGCAGGTCACTTTGGCTGGAAGAAACTGGAAACCCTGCTGAAAGACCGGTTTTATTTGGTTGGAATGCGGAGCTCCATAGAAAGGTGGTGCCGGAATTGTGGGCCCTGTAGCCTCAGAAGGAAGGACTACGGCAGCCAGAAAGCACCCCTGCAGCCCATCAAAACAACTCGACCCTTGGAGATTGTCGCTCTGGATCACGTCAAGTTGTCACCCAGCAGGTCAGGCTATTCCTATGCCCTGACCATGGTGGATCACTATTCCTGGTTCCTGGTGGTAGCCCCTGTCAAAGATCTGATAGCAGAAACTGCAGCAAGAACGTTCCAAGCATACTTCTGCAGGCCCCATGGATACCCGGACAAGGTGCTGACAGATCAAGGCCCTGCCTTTGAAGCCGAGCTGTTTAAAGAATTCTGTCATCTGTATGGGTGCAAGAAGATCCGGACTACACCGTATCACCCTCAAACCAAAGGTTTGTGCTAGAAAATGAACAACATCGTCATAGACCTGCTGAAAACCTTATCCTTGGAAGAAAGGAACCAGTTGCCAGACAAACTACCTGACCTGGTAGATCTGTACAATCACATACCTGTGAGTTCTACTAATTGTACCCCAGCGTACCTCATGAGCGCAAGACCCGGAAAGTTGCCCATGGACCTGGACCTCGGAGTGGTAGAACCTGATGCAGATGTGTCCACTGAAGACTGGGACACAACTCGACAAGAGCAGTACAGGAGAGTACAGGCCTGTGTCAAAGACAGTCTAAACAGAGTAAGGGAAAAGCAAGAAGGCTAGTATAATAAGCATGCAGCAGCAGAACCCTTGGCACCTGGAGAAATCGTGCTCAAGCGGAAAAGAAGAGGTCACAAGCTCGATGACCAGTGGGAAAGAGAACCCTACACTGTGTTAAATTCTAGATTTGATAACAGCAAAACCTGCCTGATCAGTAAAGACGGAGGTAAGACAACTGCAACAGTCTCAAGAGACCACTTGAAATTATGCCCAGGTCTATTGAAGCCACAGGAGAAGGAAGTACCTCTTATAGTACCGGAAGAACCCAAAGAAGATGTACTTCATACAGTTCTAGGAGATTTCCCTGCAGACTGGCCTCAACTTGATGGAGCAGTTATCATACCAGTGATGCACTTCTATCAGCAACCAGAAGAACCTCCACAGCAAGTAGAACCTGTAAGCGCCCAGGAAGAGCCTGCTCAGGAACAAGAAGAATCCCCAGAAGAAGGATCACCAGTTGAAGCAGAGCCAGAAGGCCCAGTAAACACTGTACTTGCCAGTCCCATAGAGAGATTGAGGCAGTTCTATAATTTACCCACACGTAGATCTGATAGGTTAGCGGATAGTGCACGCACAGACACTAATAACACCCCAGTGCTACGTAGGTCTACACGCAGCACACAAGGCCAAATCCCTGCCAGGTATAGGGAATAAGTTAAAAATGGCTGCAGTGTAAATAGTTATCCAGTTGGGTATTGCCTGCTGTTATTATTTATGTGAACTGAAAATATATATGTGTGTTTAGTTACCCGTAAGGGTTTAAAGACTTGTAGGCTGAGGACTGTGAGCAGCCAAAAACTTTATTTGTAAATAGTTGTACTCCTTAAAGTGCCCCCTTTATTGATTTTATTTATGCAACACATGACCTCAGAACAAAAACCCGTTTGGAGTGGCCGAAGACGTGGTCCAACACCTGGATCACCTATGCCCTGCAGCCAAGACGAGGGCCTACGTTGAGGGTTTTCGGACGGGTCCCTCATACTGCTCCATTTGCACCTTCACCAATGAGATGGACACCTGTAATGGATCTCACTGAGACTTTAGAAGGGTGTATTATATGTTTTAAGGAAATGTTATTATTGTTATTATAATTGTTGTTGTTGTAACCTTTTACAAAATGCTTGAGTCCAGGAGTACTGAATTGTACTAGGGGGGAATGTGGCGCCCTGCTGTTCACAGGTACCACAGGACTCAAAAGGGTGCATGGATGGGCTTCTCCACAAGAGACCCTCGCTACACACAAACACCTCCACCCTTCCACCTCATACCACCAGAGGGAGTCTGTCAGTGACATATATATTGGAGGGTGGAGTTAGGTAGTCAGATCAGTCTGCTAGATCAGTTAAGAGTGTGCTCAGTGAAGTAGCAGCACGCTGGCTGCTGTGCTGAGGCAAGTTGAGGCCTGCAGCACATGCTGAAGCCTGAGTTGAGGGCCCCGAGTGTGGCCGGAGGCAAGGAGAGAAGGAGAGAAGTGATAAGGGGGCAGAGGAGCATCATAGGCTCACCCCAGAACGGGGGCATCTACACCCAGTAGGGATCACCGGCATACCAGGAGGACTACAAGTCCCCGGTCGACCTGAAGCTAAACCCATCGACAGGACTAGGAACCACGAAGGCCCCAGCATCCAGGGAGAGTGGTTGCCAAGAGGAAAGTCCTTCTACAAAGCCAGCAGGTGAGAGAGAGAGAGAGAAACAGCATAGAAGCCAGGCCTAGCTCCAGGCAGGTCAGAAGCTTAGAAAGAGGAAGCAACGGACCAGGAGGCCTTATACCCGCTCACTGGGAAGAGTCCAGAAGTGCACCCTTACCACCGAGTTCCCTGGACCGTACCAGTTATCCACACCAGTAAAGGTACTGAAGGGAACCCCTGTGTGCGTGTCCGTCATTCCCCCTGATCCAACCTGGCCACCTCTCACCTGCATCCCCATCCATCCTACACTGCCCTGGAGCCAGCTCCACCTGTGGGGAGCCCTTCCAACCAAGCTGCCCTATCAACTGCCCCAGAGGTCTGCAGCAGCGCCGGTACCGATTACCGGAAACCACAGGTGGCGTCACGATCAAACTACAACTCCCTTGTAAATAATCCCCTTTTTGTTGACCGCTCTGGGCCACGGACCGGGCCGCAGCCACTGTGGCATACATATATCTCATTCCCCAGTATCTAAAGGCCCGGCTGCCGAGCACCCCATTGCCCTGGGGGGCACGTCAAATAAAAAAATAAAGTTGAATTCTGTAGTGCTATAGCATGTACACATGAAACATTAGAAATTTAAATTGAATTACTCTAGATAATAAGAAAAAATGGAGATGCTTTGCGCATAATTTTGCCAATTCATGCATGCCCAGAAGCCAACAACAAGGCAATCTCATTTTGCTGGGAACAGCCTTCCAGTATCTCTTGCTGCCGCAAGTTACACCTCCTGCTGTTGAGCCAATGCTAGTGGAGCAGGTCATATTTTCTGTAAAGGAGAGTTAGCGAAGGTATAAGTAAGAACCAATGCATGTATTCTGGAGGCAAAGGGCATTAAGTTCACCTGTGCCCAGTGAAGCCGGGAAACTGCAACACCTAGGGTAGGTCGGAAAGAGATGACCCTAGGTGAAAAAGATTGCTCTCATAAACTAGTGACCGAAGTCACAGTGGCCTGTGGTGAGAAGTCTCTCTACACTACCGCCCATATTGATTCCAGTTCGGCTGCCAACTTCATCCTGTCAGGACATGGCTTTTGAGCTTCAACTTCCGACACAACGACTTGATCAACCCATGGCTAGTGCTTCCATACATGAACAACTCTTGGCTGAGCCTATCCAATTCATGAGATAGCTCGTCAGGTTCCAGATTGGAGCTCTGCATTCTGAAAAGATTTTGTTCTGCGTGCTGTCAAAATCTGTGAACTCTGTCCTGCTGGGTCTGCCATGGTTGCGTTCACACGTGCCAGCTGTCGATTTGTCCTCCGGTTAAGTGCTTCAGTGGGGACTGTCGTGCGCTACCGCTTGCCTCGCCAAGGTCTTGACCTAGTCTCTGCCTTCCATGCCTACGAACTGTTCTTCTCTGCCCACCTATTGTCAAGCCTTTGCAGGCTTGACATTGAAGGCAGAGGTCTTGCCACCTCATAGACCTTACGATTGCCCCATAGACCTTCAGTCTGGCACCTCTCCTCCCCGAGGCTGGGTATACCCTCTATCACTACCAGAGACTCAGACCATATCAGAATATATCCAAGAGAACCTTGCCAAGGGATTTCTTCGTAAGTCCTCTTCTCCTGCTGCTGCCAGCTTCTTCTTCGTGACAAAGAAGGATGGTTACCTACATTGACTATCAGGGCCTTAACAAAATCACCATCAAAAACAATTATCCTCTGCCCTTGATTTCAGAACTTTTTGACAGAATCCGTGGGTCTAAGATTTTCATCAAATTGGATCTAATAGTGTATTATAACTTGATCCAGATATGCAAAGGCAACGAGTAGATGACATCTTCAGGGACCTTCTTTATATTAAAATGGTTGTATATTTGGACGACATCCTGATATTCTCTCATTATCTACTGTATCCACCCATAGAAGACACGTACGTCAGGTTCTGCAGCGTCTATGGGAGAACAATTAATGAGTCTGTCGTGTCTTCTTTCCAGCACTTAGAAGAGGCCTTTATGAGAACTCCGGTGCTGCATCACCCTGACCCTAACAAACAGTTTCTACTAGAAGTGGATGCCTCCTTTATCGATGCTGGGGAAGTTCCTCTGCAAAAAAACTTCTTCTGGGAATCTGTCTCCTGTGGATTCTTTTCTAAACTGTTCTCACCGACTGAGCGTAATTACTCTATTAGGGATTGCAAACTACTGGCCATTAAGATGGTGCTAGAAGGATGGCGTCATCTACTGGAAGGCACCAGCTCTCCAGTTATTATATACACTGATCATAAGAACTTAACCTTTCTGCAGTCAACCCAACGGCTAAATCCTCGTCAAGCCAGGTGGGCACTCTTCGTCTCTTGTTTTGATTTTGAGCTACACTTCCTTCCAGTGGACAAGAATGTTAAAGCAGATGCTCTGTCTTGATATTTTGAAGTGACTATTTTCGTGGAAGAGGCTCAGTATATCATAGATCCAGCCAGGATTGTTGAAGCAGCCCTGAAAACCTTTGTTCCTAGTGCTAAAAGAAGGAAAATACTGTCGTGGGGACAAGAATCCAAGCTAGCCTGCCATGTGGGAGTACTCACATCCACTGAGCTAATTGCACACCGCTTTTGGTGGCCATCGCTGTCCAAGGATGTTCAGGACTTTGTGACCACTTGTCCGCAGTGCCCAAGAAACAAGTCTCCCAGGAAAAAGCCTGCTGGTCTCCTTCAGCCTCTGCCAGTTCTTTCCGCCCCCTGGCAACATATCGCTATGGATTTCATCATGAACCTGCCCCTCTCTGAGGGTTACAACACCATCTGGGTCATGGTGGAACAGTTCTCTAAGATGGGTCACTTTATCCCCTTGGTCGGCCTACCTTGGACTCCCAAGCTTGCCACATAGTTCTACCAGCATGAGTTTCATCCTCATGCTTTCCCTCTCCACATTGTCTCTGACCGCAGAGTCCAGTTTACATCTAAATTTTGGAGAGATCTTTGCAAGCTGCTGAATGTCCAGCTGGATTTCTCCACCGCGTGCCATCCACAGAGCAATGGACAAGTGAAACCAGTTAACAAAACTCTTGAAAACTACAGTATGCTTGCCCCTTTATTTCTGCTCACCAGGATGACTGGATACAACGTCTTCTATGGGCAGAGTTCTCCTACAGCAACCACATTGGACTCACAATAAAACGTTCAAAAACGAAAGTGAAACTGTTTTCCTGTGAAATATGTTAAGGAACATCCTTTCCAGGGTAAAGTCTTGTATATAAGGTAAAATAAATAACCAAAAACAAAAATACTCCTCCACACCTTGGGCTATGTTCACAAGTAGCATTTTTTATGCCTTTTTGCACTTTTGTATTGCTTTCAACCGTGACAAATGCATTCACCAGGAAATGTCATTTTAACATTTTACAACCTTATCTGGTCATGTGCTGTGTGACACATGCATACAGTGCTGAAAAGACATGGGAACAGCATGGGGAAGACCCCTGGAAGCATCTCTGACACCCAGGTCAATTCCTAAAAGTGTGCCCATTGGAAGTGATCCTTGCTGCTTCAGAAGATGCAGACTTGCAACTATCCCTGTGCAAGTCCTTGTCCCAGGGCAGTGTTCAATTGTACCTCCCCCATTCCTTGCAATGCAAGCGCAAATATGCAGCCAACCACCCACCCACCTGTAGGCTGCAATACTATACTGCTAGCTTGGACTTGAAATGGGGCTTTTTAGTTTGGAGAAGGCCGAAGCTGGCCACTACCTCATGGCTGCGTCGGTGGCGAGGTCTCCATACTCAGTCCCCAGCCGCCACTATTTGTCCTGGGAACCTTCCCCACACTTTTCTTAGCTTGGCCTGCTTTAGGGCAGCATTGGACGAGCCCACCAGACAACCAGACTCCTCCGGTGGGCCCTGGCTTCTCAATCAGGGGAGTTGAGAGTGCCAAGGTGAGGAGCATGATGATGATAGAAGTTAGCATCTGCTTTGTTTTCTTGGAATGTGAGCGTAAGTGTGCAGCCTGCCACCCACCCCCAGGCTGCAATACCATACTGCTAGCTTGCTTGCACTTGAAATGAGGCCTTTTAGGCTTGTGGAGGCAGATGCCGGCCACCATGTTATGGCTGCATCGGCGGCCTGGTATCCATACTCAGTCCCCAGCCGCCCGGCGGCCGGGTGTCCACACTCGGTCCCCAGCCGCCCCTATTTGTCCCGGTGCACCTTATACATAAGCACGCATACCAAAACATTACCTGAGCCCTCCCCAGTGCATTTAGTGGGAAGGACAGCCTAACCACAAACACGTGGACAAGTGAATGTGGCCAGGGATGGTCCATCTCACTGATGCCTTCACACTGGGTTAATATTGTGGAAGCCGGGACACAGTTGAACACTGGGATGCAACATGTCCTCTAGACATAGAGGATTGCGGGTCCTGGGTAAATCAGGCTTCAACACAAAGTTCAGAAGGTAGACAGCAGCAGTGGTCGGCCTCCTACACAACGAGTAAATTATTCATGATCATGAGGCCATCTATCTCCTTAGCTTTCTGTTCCTTGGAATGGAAGCGCATGTATGTAGTAGCGGATAGGCCTGAGGTGGTCAGTGTTTTGGCGCATATCCTACCTCCTCTGAGGATTGCTGGATGTTTTCCTGCTACTATCCCAGTTCTATGACTCCCATTAAAACAAAGCTTCAGGTGATGAATGATGGATGAGGTGGTGGCAAAGGAGAAAGAGCAGGAGGAACAGGGACCATTCACATCAATATCAGGCCAGTCAACCATACATGTCTTGTAGGATATGTTTCTGTACCAAAAGGAGCAGTTTGGCTACACAGTTGTAGGGCATACAGTGAGTGCAATGCCTACCAAAAATATTAAATGTAATAGATGTAAGTCTGTGCTGCCAGCTAGGTAGTACAAGATTATAGTCAAGTAAAAATCCTAGTCCAGATTCGGTCAGGTGATTTAGAGTCAGAGAAATCCGCATTAGTGGGACCCTATGGTAAAGAAAGATAAGGCAAATAACGATTCCCCCTGTATAGGATGTCAGGTGTTGAAGGGGTTAATTGCAGGACACTAAGTACTGCTTTCTATTGTTATGTTATAACAACACCCACATCAACGGAGCAGGGAGAGTGGCATCAAAAGATTAACATTACCTTGGGTCATGTTGGCAGAGTCTGGGGCAGCTTAGAGCGAGATGCTGGGGATGTGCAGTAGCCTCGACGCGCGTTTCGCATGGAAATGGCTTCGTCAGGAAGCATATCCTACCTCCTCTGAGGATTGCTGGATTTTTTCCTGCTACTATCCCAGTTCTATGACTCCCATTAAAACAAAGCTTCAGGTGATGAATGATGGATGAGGTGGTGGCAAAGGAGAAAGAGCAGGAGGAACAGGGACCATTCACATCAATATCAGGCCAGTCAACCATACATGTCTTGTAGGATATGTTTCTGTACCAAAAGGAGCAGTTTGGCTACACAGTTGTAGGGCATACAGTGAGTGCAATGCCTACCAAAAATTTTGAGGCACTCCAATGCCCCTTGGAAGTGACATGGAGGTCAGAGGGCCTTAACTAAACCTTTTTTTCCATTTATAGCAACTGGGTCTCCTGTACACTGTTAGCCTAAGCAGTGAATGGAAGGCTTTCCAAAAATTATGAGGAACTGCAATGCCCCTTGAAACAGACGTGGATTACAGCATACTAAAAACCTTCTACCCATTATTGGGGAGTGGGTCTCCCTTAGTGTTCGCCTATGCATTGAAAAGCAAAAACTGACTAAAATTAGGAGGAAATGCAATGCCCGTTGGAAGAGTCGTGGAGGTTAGAGGTAATTAAAAACAATATTTCAATGCCCCTTGGAAGAGCTGTGGAGTTCAGAGTGGTTTAACAAGAAGGTTTTAATGCCCCTTGGAAGAGACGTGGAGGTCACAGTAGCTTAACAAGACGGTTTTAATGCCCCTTGGAAGAGACGTGGAGTTCAGAGTGGTTTAACAAGACGGTTTTAATGCCCCTTGGAAGAGACGTGGAGGTCCCAGTGGAATAAAAAGACAATATCAATGCCCCTTGGAAGAGTGGTGGAGGTCCCAGTGGAATAAAAAGACAATATCAATGCCCCTTGGAAGCGTGGTGGAGGTTACAGTGGAATCAAAAGACAATATAAATGCCCCTTGGAAGAGTGGTGGAGGTCGCAGTGGAATAAAAAGACAATATCAATGCCCCTTGGAAGAGTGGTGGAGGTCGCAGTGGAAGAAAAAGACAATATCAATGCCCCTTGGAAGAGTGGTGGAGGTCCCAGTGGAATAAAAAGACAATATCAATGACCCTTGGAAGAGACGTGGAGGTCACAGTAGCTTAACAAGACGATTTTAATGCCCCTTACAAGAGCCATGCAGTACAGCATATTAAAAACATTATTCCCATTATTGGGGAGTGGGTCTCCCATAGTCTTTGCCTATGCCTTCCAAGCAAAAGCTGCCAAAAATTAGGACGGAGGAACTTGCAATGCTGGAAACACGGACAACGGTCACCCTGGTGGTATAGTGGTGGTGGAGGCTGAGGATAAGGAGAAGAGCAAAAAACAGCCGAAATGAGGAAGCGTATACCCATGTGTGGGTGTGAAGCCGTGCATGGGATTACACCTCCCTAAATAACACAGTGGTTTTGACTTTATGTTACTCTGCTGTCATTTGGTGGTGATGAGAAGTCTGGCCCAATCCAGCCCTTGTTCATTTTGATAAGGGTCAGCTTGTCAGCACTGTCAGTTGACAGGCGAGTGCGCTTATCAGTTATAATTCCTCCAGCGGCACTAAAAACACGCTCCGATAACACGCTAGCGGCAGGGCAGGCCAGGACCTCCAAAGCATACAGAGCGAGTTCATTCCAAGTGTCCAGCTTGGATACCCAATAATTAAAAGGCACAGAGGAATCTCGGAGGATGCTGGCACGGTCAGCAAGGTACTCCATCACCATCTTTTGAAACTTTCCACTCCTTGTGAGAGTACCCCGTGCCTCAGGGCCTGTAAGCTGGGCAGGTCTCAGAAAACTGTTCCAGAACGTTGACAGTGTTCCCCTGCCTCTGCTGGATTGGAGTTGCGTCTCTTTCACATGTACGCCTTGGTTGGGCAACAAATTGTGACCTCTGCCGCTAGCGTGTTCAGATTGGAATTTTTTTAACAGTTCTGCAGCAAGGACCTTTTGGTACTGCCCCATTTTTGTAGACCTCTCCACCTCAGGAATAAGAGAGTGAAAGTTCTCCTTGTAGCGGGAGTCTAAAAGTGTCACCAACCAGTAATTACAGTCACCCAACATTTTGACAACGCGAGGGTCACGGTTAAGGCAGCGTAACATAAAGTCAGCCATGCGTGCCAGACTGGTAACGGGCAAGATTTCCGTGTCCTCACCAAGATGACGACTGACCATGCTCTCCTCCTCCTCCTCCCCCACCCCCCTGTCCTCAGGCTATCCACGCTGAACCGATGGTATGTCCGTTGTACAGGTACTACCGTCTACAGCGCATGATACCAGCTCCTGTTCTTCCTCCTCCTCTCTCTCATTGTCCCCAATGCACGTTAGGATGAGATGAGGCTTGGCTGTGTGTAATTGCCCGCTATGGCTTCTTGATCCATCTCATCATACTCTGGCTGCAATGCCTCCTCTTTAATTCTCTGCAGAGAGAATTGCAAAATACAGACAAGTGGGATGCTGACGCTAATGATGGCGTCATCGCCACTCACCATCTTGGTGGACTCCTCAAAGTTTGTCAGGATGGTACATATGTCAGACATCCAGGTCCACTCCTGAGGTCTTATGTGTGGAGTCTGACCTGAATATCGACGGCCTTGTTGCAGCTGGTACTCCACAACTGCTCTCTTCTGCTCACAAATCCTTTGCAACATGTGGAGGGTAGAGTTCCAATGTTCCATCACACACCAGTCGGTGTGCCGGAAGCTGCAAACGCTGCTGCAACACAGCAAGGGCGGCGGAAGCTGTAGCCGAGTTCCGAAAATGAGCTGACAGGTGGCGTACTTTGACGAGCAGATCTGGCAACTCGGGGTATGATTTAAGAAATCGCTGAACCACGAGGTTAAGCACATGAGCCAGGCATGGTACGTGTGTGATCTCGCCTCGCCTCAGAGCCGCCACCAGGTTACAGCCATTGTCACACACGACCATGCCTGGATGTAGGTTCAGCGATCTCAGCCACAGATCTGCCTGCTCTTTCACAGCTGTCCACAACTCACAAGCAGTGTGAGGTTTATCACCTAAGCTTATGAGTTTCAGCACAGCCTGTTGCCGCTTGGCTGAGGCAGTACTGCAGTGCTTCCAGCTTGTAACTGATGTGGTGATATCTGAGATGGAGGCTGAACATGAGGAGGAGGAGGAGGATGATGCGCAGGAGCTGTACACTGTGGGGGCAACTCTGACAGACATAGGGCCCGCAATCCTCGGTGTGGGGAGGATGTGTTCCGTCCCAAGGTTCGACTGGGTCATGGCTTCCACTATGTTTACCCATTGTTCCGTCAGGGAGATGTACCGTCCCTGGCCACAAGCACTTGTCCAAGTGTCCGTTCTTGGGTGGACTCTCCCAGTAACTGTGTTGTTGAGGGCACGGCAGATGTTTTGGGTTACGTGCTTGTATAGTGCGGGGATGGCACACCGGGCAAAATAGTGTCGGCTGGGGACCGAGTACCGAGGGACGACCACCGCCATAAGGTTGCGGAAGGATTCCGTCTCCACCAGCCTAAAAGGCAGCATTTCCAACGCAAGCAGTCGTGAAATGTGCAAATTTAGGACTGTGGCCTGTGGGGCGTTTGGCTGCGAATTTGCGCTTTCGTTCAAATGTCTGGGATATGGACAATTGAACGCTGCGGTGGGACGTGGACGTGGACGTTGATGCTGTTTCTTGAGAAACTGCCATAACAAGTGAAGACTAAGAAGAGGGGGCATCTTTGCATGCAGTATGGACAGGGGATTGCCTTGCACGCACAACAGGGGGTTCTCTTACACGCACAACAGAGGAAGAAGCAGTGGTGATACCCACTGACACTGGTCGTGGACCCTGGGATTCACCCCACAAAGTCGGGTGCTTTGCTGACATGTGCCTGATCATGCTGGTGGTGGTCAGGCTGGTAGTTTTGTCACCCCTGCTGATGCTGGCCTGGCAGGTGGTACAAATGGCCTTTTTGGGGTTATTAACAGAGTCTTAAAAAAATTTCAGACTCTGGAAGACCTACCGGTTGTACTGGCAACGTCCCTCGTGTTGGTGTTACAGGGAATGGTTGCCCGCCTTCTGTCTGCGGCCACCACACTGCTTCTTCCTTCCTGTTGGGGTACTCTGTCTCCCTCCCCCTGTGTGCTGCTTGCCTCGCTCTGCGTGTCCTCCTGCCACGTTGGGTCAGTTACTAGATCATCCACCACCTCCTCCTCTTCCACTTCCGCACCACGGTCCTCCTCCTCACTTCCTGGCAATTGTGTTTCGTCATCGTCCACCTCTTGTGACAAATTGCCAGCGTCGCCTTCCTGTGGCCGTGGCTGTTCAAATATTTGGCCATCGCTACATGGGATCTCCTCTTTCACCACTTCAAGCGGAGCAGGCGAGGGGCCCAAATATGGAAATGGACCAGTGAACAGCTCTTCAGAATGTCCAAGTGTGGGATCAGTTGCTGTCTGAGGACACTCGGCATGGTGGGAGGAAGGAGCATCAGGGTGAGGAGGAGTATGCGGTCGAGACTCACGGCTACTAAGACTTGATCGTGTGGAAGACAGACTGGAGATGGTGGTGCCAGGGTGACTGGAAGTATTATCTGCTATCCAATTAATAATCTGTTCACACTGATCAGTTGGCAAAAGTGTTGTTGTTGTGTGCTTCCCTAGTAATTCGGTCAAGAACTGGAAGCGAGAAGATGTGGCTGTTGGTTGTGGCACATTTTCACCTTGGCCATGGCCCCGTCCTCTGCACGCACCATCACCAGAACGTCCAGTTCGACGTCCTTTGCCACGCGCCTTGCCCATTGTAAATGAAGTATACTAGCTTACGCTCGCACTATCAATGGCAAAAGGGTAATAAAAAGGAGATTAGAACAGTGGAAGAGGAAAACCGCAGTTCTATTTCTCTGGCCTACACCAGAATCTTTTAAACAGATATATTTGTGTCTGAACAGTCAGCGAGACACCCAAACTGTTTTTTTTTATGTAAAAAAGGCAAAAAGGTGGATTACACCCAGATTTGAACCATGGAAGAGGAAAACCACAGTTCTATTTCTCTGGCCTACACCAGAATCTTTTAAACAGATATATTTGTGTCTGAACAGTCAGCGAGACACTCAAACTGTTTTTTTTATGTAAAAAAGGCAAAAAGGTGGATTACACCCAGATTTGAACCGTGGAAGAGGAAAACCACAGTTCTAGTTATCTGGCCTACACCAGAATATTTTAAACAGATATATTTGTGCCTGAACAGTCAGCGAGACACTCAAACTGTTTTTTATTATGGAAAAAAGGCAAAAAAGTGGATAATTCATAGATTTGAACCGTGGAACTGCAAAACCACAGTTCTAGCTATCTGGCCGAAACCAGACTCTTTTAAACAGATATATTTGTGTCTGAACACTCACAGACACACTCAATTTTTTTTTTGTGGGGAAAAAATACCAAAAGGTTAATAAGACGGGTATTTGTACAGTCTGAGTGAGGAAAAAAAAAAAAAAGAGGATTTAGATAAAAAAAAAAGAATTTTTCCTGGCCCCTGAGACCTGGGGCTAAGTCTAGCAATTTGAGCAACAGCAGCACACAGGACTGTAATGCAGTGTTTGTTGGTATAACCACTACGTCTCCTTTACAGCCTGCCTGCCTGCCTGATATCTGGGATGAATATTAGTCCTCAGAAGGACTGTTTGATTTTGCAGGCTTTAGAGACTCTACACTACCTATTTCGCAGTATAAATCTCTCCCTAGCTCAGCAGCACTCTCCCTACACTGTCTGATCTGGAGTGACTGTGTCCAAGATGGCGGCACCCGGTTTTAAATACTCAAGGTGACGCTGTGCGGCCAGCCAATCACTGTAATGCCCACAACCAACATGGCTGCGGCATTATAGTGACTGGCTGGTAATCCCTGCATGTTCATTGGCTCTGTAAAGAGCGCCAAACATGCAGGGCGGAGACCCGAGCTCCCGCCCGAGTAACCCGAAAATGCTCGGTGCTCGCCGAACATCCCGAGTAGTGAGATGCTCGTGCAAGTACCGAGCAGTGTTGAGCATGCTCGCTCAACACTAATCATGATCCCTGACCCTTAAATTCTGAATAATGGCTTGAAAGGACAAATGTGAACTATAAAAAAGGAGTATCTGCGTCTTTTCGGGGAGACTCTATATGATGTTAGCCTAAGGGACCACAGTCTGGCTGGAAAAATACAGATCTGCTCCATTGACCATTGATGAAATTCAGAGACGATTTGAAAAATCCAGGTTGGGACAATCAGGTCACCTGGCCACATATCTCACGGCTCTAATCCAAGCGGGCCAGCGGAAGGGTGAGACTCTGTAATTTGTACCATCTGATGGATTTGCTGGGACTGTTCTATATGTTATTGATTGCTGGTGGTTCAATAAATTATTGCCACACTGTTTACCATCACTCTGTGTTGTCTTAGTGTTCTGCCCACGGTAAAAGAGATCGGGCATTCAATGATATGAGCCCTGGTCTAAAGATAGCTGGGCCAGCAGACAAGAGGACCCACTGACCCCCGTGCTTATCTACTGCAGAATAATATAATATACAGCTCACCTGCTGCAGAATATTATAATATACAGCTCATCTACTGCAGAATATTATAATATACAACTCATCTACTGCAGAATATTATAATATACAGCTCACCTGCTGCAGAATATTATATATACAACTCACCTGCTGCAGAATATTATAATATACAGCTCATCTACTGCAGAATATTATAATATACAGCTCATCTACTGCAGAATATTATATATACAGCTCATCTTCTGCAGAATATTATAATATACAGCTCATCTACTGCAGAATATTATAATATACAGCTCATCTACTGCAGAATATTATATATACAGCTCATCTACTGCAGAATATTATAATATACAGCTCATCTACTGCAGAATATTATATATACAGCTCATCTACTGCAGAATATTATAATATACAGCTCATCTACTGCAGAATATTATAATATACAGCTCATCTACTGCAGAATATTATATATACAGCTCATCTACTGCAGAATATTATAATATACAGCTCATCTTCTGCAGAATATTATATATACAGCTCATCTTCTGCAGAATATTATAATATACAGCTCATCTTCTGCAGAATATTATAATATACAGCTCATCTTCTGCAGAATATTATAATATACAGCTCATCTTCTGCAGAATATTATAATATACAGCTCATCTACTGCAGAATATTATAATATACAGCTCACCTGCTGCAGAATAATATAATATACAGCTCACCTGCTGCAGAATATTATAATATACAGCTCATCTACTACAGAATATTATAATATACAACTCATCTACTGCAGAATATTATAATATACAGCTCATCTACTGCAGAATATTATAATATACAGCTCATCTACTGCAGAATATTATAATATACAGCTCACCTGCTGCAGAATATTATAATATACTGCTCATCTACTGCAGAATATTATATATACAGCTCATCTACTACAGAATAATATAATATACAGCTCATCTACTGCAGAATATTATAATATACAGCTCATCTGCTGCAGAATATTATAATATACAGCTCATCTACTGCAGAATATTATAATATACAGCTCACCTGCTGCAGAATAATATAATATACAACTCATCTACTGCAGAATATTATAATATACAGCTCACCTGCTGCAGAATATTATAATATACAGCTCATCTACTGCAGAATATTATAATATACAGCTCATCTTCTGCAGAATATTATAATATACAGCTCATCTGCTGCAGAATATTATAATATACAGCTCATCTACTGCAGAATATTATAATATACAGCTCATCTTCTGCAGAATATTATAATATACAGCTCATCTACTGCAGAATATTATAATATACAGCTCACCTGCTGCAGAATATTATAATATACAGCTCATCTACTGCAGAATATTATATATACAGCTCATCTGCTGCAGAATATTATAATATACAGCTCATCTACTGCAGAATATTATAATATACAGCTCATCTTCTGCAGAATATTATAATATACAGCTCATCTACTGCAGAATATTATAATATACAGCTCACCTGCTGCAGAATATTATAATATACAGCTCATCTACTGCAGAATATTATAATATACAGCTCATCTTCTGCAGAATATTATAATATACAGCTCACCTGCTGCAGAATATTATAATATACAGCTCATCTACTACAGAATATTATAATATACAGCTCATCTTCTGCAGAATATTATAATATACAGCTCATCTACTGCAGAATATTATAATATACAGCTCATCTACTACAGAATATTATAATATACAGCTCACCTGCTGCAGAATATTATAATATACAGCTCATCTACTGCAGAATAATATAATATACAGCTCACCTGCTGCAGAATATTATAATATACAGCTCATCTACTGCAGAATAATATAATATACAGCTCATCTACTGCAGAATATTATAATATACAGCTCATCTTCTGCAGAATATTATAATATACAGCTCATCTACTGCAAAATATTATAATATACAGCTCATCTTCTGCAGAATATTATATATACAGCTCATCTACTGCAGAATATTATAATAGACAACTCATCTACTGCAGAATAATATAATATACAGCTCACCTGCTGCAGAATATTATATATACAGCTCATCTTCTGCAGAATATTATAATATACATCTCATCTACTGCAGAATATTATAATATACAGCTCATCTACTGCAGATTATTATAATATACAGCTCACCTGCTGCAGAATATTATAATATACAGCTCATCTACTGCAGAATATTATAATATACAGCTCATCTACTGCAGAATATTATAATATACAGCTCATCTACTGCAGAATATTATAATATACAGCTCATCTACTGCAGAATATTATAATATACAGCTCATCTACTGCAGAATATTATAATATACAGCTCATCTTCTGCAGAATAATATAATATACAGCTCACCTGCTGCAGAATATTATAATATACAGCTCACCTGCTGCAGAATATTATAATATACAGCTCATCTACTGCAGAATATTATAATGTACAGCTCATCTACTGCAGAATATTATAATGTACAGCTCATCTACTGCAGAATATTATAATATACAGCTCATCTTCTGCAGAATATTATAATATACTGCTCATCTACTACAGAATATTATAATATACAGCTTATCTACTGCAGAATATTATAATATACAGCTCATCTTCTGCAGAATATTATAATATACAGCTCATCTACTGCAGAATATTATAATATACAGCTCACCTGCTGCAGAATATTATAATATACAGCTCACCTGCTGCAGAATATTATAATATACAGCTCATCTGCTGCAGAATATTATAATATACAGCTCATCTACTACAGAATATTATATATACAGCTTATCTACTGCAGAATATTATAATATACAGCTCATCTACTGCAGAATATTATATATACAGCTCATCTACTGCAGAATATTATAATATACAGCTCATCTACTACAGAATATTATAATATACAGCTGCAGAAGATGAGCTGTATATTATAATATTCTGTAGTAGATGAGCTGTATATTATAATATTCTGCAGTAGATGAGATGTATATTATAATATTCTGCAGCAGATGAGCTGTATATATAATATTCTGCAGTAGATGAGCTGTATATTATAATATTCTGCAGCAGATGAGCTGTATATATAATATTCTGCAGTAGATGAGCTGTATATTATAATATTCTGCAGAAGATGAGCTGTATATTATAATATTCTGCAGTAGATGAGCTGTATATATAATATTCTGCAGAAGATGAGCTGTATATTATAATATTCTGTAGTAGATGAGCTGTTTATTATATTATTCTGCAGTAGATGAGCTGTATAATATTCTGCAGTAGATGAGCTGTATATTATAATATTCTGTAGTATTGAGCTGTATATTATAATATTCTGCAGTAGATGAGCTGTATATTATAATATTCTGCAGTAGATGAGCTGTATATTATAATATTCTGCAGTAGATGAGTTGTATATTATAATATTCTGCAGTAGATGAGCTGTATATTATAATATTCTGCAGTAGATGAGATGTATATTATAATATTCTGCAGCAGATGAGCTGTATATTATAATATTCTGCAGTAGATGAGCTGTATATATAATATTCTGCAGTAGATGAGCTGTATATTATAATATTCTGCAGAAGATGAGCTGTATATTATAATATTCTGCAGTAGATGAGCTGTATATTATAATATTCTGCAGTAGATGAGTTGTATATTATAATATTCTGCAGTAGATGAGCTGTATATTATAATATTCTGCAGTAGATGAGATGTATATTATAATATTCTGCAGCAGATGAGCTGTATATATAATATTCTGCAGTAGATGAGCTGTATATTATAATATTCTGCAGTAGATGAGCTGTATATTATAATATTCTGCAGTAGATGAGCTGTATATTATAATATTCTTAGTAGATGAGCTGTATATTATAATATTCTGCAGTAGATGAGCTGTATATATAATATTCTGCAGAAGATGAGCTGTATATTATAATATTCTGCAGAAGATGAGCTGTATATTATAATATTCTGCAGCAGGTGAGCTGTATATTATAATATTCTGCAGTAGATGAGCTGTATATTATAATATTCTGCAGTAGATGAGCTGTATATATAATATTCTGCAGCAGGTGAGCTGTATATTATAATATTCTGCAGTAGATGAGATGTATATTATAATATTCTGCAGCAGATGAGCTGTATATATAATATTCTGCAGTAGATGAGCTGTATATTATAATATTCTGCAGAAGATGAGCTGTATATTATAATATTCTGTAGTAGATGAGCTGTTTATTATAATATTCTGCAGTAGATGAGCTGTATATTATAATATTCTGTAGTAGATGAGCTGTTTATTATAATATTCTGCAGTAGATAAGCTGTATATTATAATATTCTGCAGCAGATGAGCTGTATATATAATATTCTGCAGTAGATGAGCTGTATATTATAATATTCTGCAGTAGATGAGCTGTATATATAATATTCTGCAGAAGATGAGCTGTATATTATAATATTCTGCAGAAGATGAGCTGTATATTATAATATTCTGCAGCAGGTGAGCTGTATATTATAATATTCTGCAGTAGATGAGCTGTATATTATAATATTCTGCAGTAGATGAGCTGTATATTATAATATTCTGCAGTAGATGAGATGTATATTATAATATTCTGCAGCAGATGAGCTGTATATATAATATTCTGCAGTAGATGAGCTGTATATTATAATATTCTGCAGAAGATGAGCTGTATATTATAATATTCTGTAGTAGATGAGCTGTTTATTATAATATTCTGCAGTAGATGAGCTGTATATTATAATATTCTACAGGAGATGAGCTGTATATTATAATATTCTGCAGTAGATGAGCTGTATATTATAATATTCTGCAGTAGATGAGCTGTATATTATAATATTCTGCAGTAGATGAGTTGTATATTATAATATTCTGCAGCAGGTGAGCTGTATATTATAATATTTTGCAGTAGATGAGCTGTATATTATAATATTCTGCAGTAGATGAGTTGTATATTATAATATTCTGCAGTAGATGAGCTGTATATTATAATATTCTGCAGTAGATGAGCTGTATATTATAATATTCTGTAGTAGATGAGCTGTATATATAATATTCTGCAGTAGATGAGCTGTATATTATAATATTCTGCAGCAGGTGAGCTGTATATTATAATATTCTGTAGTAGATGAGCTGTATATTATAATATTCTGCAGTAGATGAGCTGTATATTATAATATTCTGTAGTATTGAGCTATATATTATAATATTCTGCAGTAGATGAGCTGTATATTATAATATTCTGTAGTAGATGAGCTGTATATTATAATATTCTGCAGCAGATAAGCTGTATATTATAATATTCTGCAGTAGATGAGCTGTATATATAATATTCTGCAGTAGATGAGCTGTATATTATAATATTCTGCAGCAGATAAGCTGTATATTATAATATTCTGCAGTAGATGAGCTGTATATATAATATTCTGCAGTAGATAAGCTGTATATTATAATGTTCTGCAGCAGATGAGCTGTATATATAATATTCTGCAGTAGATGAGCTGTATATTATAATATTCTGCAGTAGATGAGCTGTATATTATAATATTCTGCAGCAGATAAGCTGTATATTATAATATTCTGCAGTAGATGAGCTGTATATATAATATTCTGCAGTAGATAAGCTGTATATTATAATGTTCTGCAGCAGATGAGCTGTATATATAATATTCTGCAGTAGATGAGCTGTATATATAATATTCTGCAGTAGATGAGCTGTATATATAATATTCTGCAGTAGATGAGCTGTATATTATAATATTCTGCAGTAGATGAGCTGTATATTATAATATTCTGCAGCAGATGAGCTGTATATTATAATATTCTGCAGTAGATGAGCTGTATATTATAATATTCTGCAGTAAATGAGTTGTATATTATAATATTCTGCAGTAGATGAGCTGTATATATAATATTCTGCAGAAGATGAGCTGTATATATAATATTCTGCAGTAGATGAGCTGTATATATAATATTCTGCAGAAGATGAGCTGTATATATAATATTCTGCAGTAGATGAGCTGTATATATAATATTCTGCAGTAGATGAGTTGTATATTATAATATTCTGCAGTAGATGAGCTGTATATATAATATTCTGCAGCAGGTGAGCTGTATATTATAATATTCTGCAGTAGATGAGCTGTATATATAATATTCTGCAGTAGATGAGTTGTATATTATAATATTCTGCAGTAGATGAGCTGTATATATAATATTCTGCAGCAGGTGAGCGGTATATTATAATATTCTGCAGAAGATGAGCTGTATATTATAATATTCTGCAGTAGATGAGCTGTATATATAATATTCTGCAGTAGATGAGCTGTATATTATAATATTCTGCAGTAGATGAGCTGTATATATAATATTCTGCAGTAGATGAGCTGTATATTATAATATTCTGCAGTAGATGAGCTGTATATTATAATATTCTGCAGCAGATGAGCTGTATATTATAATATTCTGCAGTAGATGAGCTGTATATATAATATTCTGCAGTAGATGAGCTGTATATTATAATATTCTGCAGCAGATGAGCTGTATATTATAATATTCTGCAGTAGATGAGCTGTATATTATAATATTCTGCAGTAGATGAGCTGTATATATAATATTCTGCAGTAGATGAGCTGTATATTATAATATTCTGCAGCAGATGAGCTGTATATTATAATATTCTGCAGTAGATGAGCTGTATATTATAATATTCTGCAGTAGATGAGCTGTATATTATAATATTCTGCAGTAGATGAGCTGTATATTATAATATTCTGCAGCAGATGAGCTGTATATTATAATATTCTGCAGTAGATGAGCTGTATATTATAATATTCTGCAGTAAATGAGTTGTATATTATAATATTCTGCAGTAGATGAGCTGTATATATAATATTCTGCAGAAGATGAGCTGTATATTATAATATTCTGCAGTAGATGAGCTGTATATATAATATTCTGCAGAAGATGAGCTGTATATATAATATTCTGCAGTAGATGAGCTGTATATTATAATATTCTGCAGTAGATGAGCTGTATATATAATATTCTGCAGAAGATGAGCTGTATATATAATATTCTGCAGTAGATGAGCTGTATATTATAATATTCTGCAGTAGATGAGTTGTATATTATAATATTCTGCAGTAGATGAGCTGTATATATAATATTCTGCAGAAGATGAGATGTATATTATAATATTCTGCAGTAGATGAGTTGTATATTATAATATTCTGCAGTAGATGAGTTGTATATTATAATATTCTGCAGCAGATGAGCTGTATATTATAATATTCTGCAGTATATGAGCTGTATATTATAATATTCTGCAGTAGATGAGCTGTATATATAATATTCTGTAGTAGATGAGCTGTTTATTATAATATTCTGCAGTAGATAAGCTGTATATTATAATATTCTGCAGCAGATGAGCTGTATATATAATATTCTGCAGTATATGAGCTGTATATTATAATATTCTGCAGTAGATGAGCTGTATATTATAATATTCTGCAGTAGATGAGATGTATATATAATATTCTGCAGAAGATGAGCTGTATATTATAATATTCTGCAGTAGATGAGCTGTATATTATAATATTCTGCAGTAGATGAGCTGTATATATAATATTCTGCAGCAGGTGAGCTGTATATTATAATATTCTGCAGTAGATTAGTTGTATATTATAATATTCTGCAGTAGATGAGCTGTATATTATAATATTCTGCAGTAGATTAGTTGTATATTATAATATTCTGCAGTAGATTAGTTGTATATTATAATATTCTGCAGTAGATTAGTTGTATATTATAATATTCTGCAGTAGATGAGCTGTATATTATAATATTCTGCAGTAGATGAGCTGTATATATAATATTCTGCAGCAGGTGAGCTGTATATTATAATATTCTGCAGTAGATTAGTTGTATATTATAATATTCTGCAGTAGATGAGCTGTATATTATAATATTCTGTAGCAGGTGAGCTGTATATTATAATATTCTGCAGCAGGTGAGCTGTATATTATAATATTCTGCAGAAGATGAGCTGTATATATAATATTCTGCAGTAGATGAGCAGTATATTATAATATTCTGCAGAAGATGAGCTGTATATTATAATATTCTGCAGAAGATGAGCTGTATATTATAATATTCTGCAGAAGATGAGCTGTATATTATAATATTCTGCAGAAGGTGAGCTGTATATATAATATTCTGCAGCAGATGAGCTGTATATATAATATTCTGCAGTAGATGAGTTGTATATTATAATATTCTGCCGTAGATGAGCTGTATATATTATAATATTCTGCAGTAGATGAGCTGTATATTATAATATTCTGCAGTAGATGAGCTGTATATATAATATTCTGCAGAAGATGAGCTGTATATATAATATTCTGCAGTAGATGAGCTGTATATTATAATATTCTGCAGAAGATGAGCTGTATATTATAATATTCTGCAGTAGATGAGATGTATATTATAATATTCTGCAGAAGATGAGCTGTATATTATAATATTCTGCAGTAGATGAGCTGTATATATAATATTCTGCAGCAGGTGAGCTGTATATTATAATATTCTGCAGTAGATGAGCTGTATATTATAATATTCTGCAGTAGATGAGCTGTATCTATAATATTCTGCAGTAGATGAGCTGTATATTATAATATTCTGCAGCAGATGAGCTGTATATTATAATATTCTGCAGTAGATGAGCTGTATATATAATATTCTGCAGTAGATGAGCTGTATATATAATATTCTGCAGCAGGTGAGCTGTATATTATAATATTCTGCAGTAGATGAGCTGTATATTATAATATTCTGCAGTAGATGAGCTGTATCTATAATATTCTGCAGTAGATGAGCTGTATATATAATATTCTGTAGCATTGAGCTGTATATTATAATATTCTGCAGCAGATAAGCTGTATATTATAATATTCTGCAGAAGATGAGCTGTATATATAATATTCTGCAGTAGATGAGCTGTATATTATAATATTCTGTAGCATTGAGCTGTATATTATAATATTCTGCAGCAGATAAGCTGTATATTATAATATTCTGCAGAAGATGAGCTGTATATATAATATTCTGCAGTAGATGAGCTGTATATATAATATTCTGCAGAAGATGAGCTGTATATATAATATTCTGCAGTAGATGAGCTGTATATTATAATATTCTGCAGTAGATGAGCTGTATATTATAATATTTTGCAGTAGATGAGCTGTATATTATAATATTCTGCAGTAGATGAGCTGTATATTATAATATTCTGCAGTAGATGAGATGTATATATAATATTCTGCAGAAGATGAGCTGTATATTATAATATTCTGCAGTAGATGAGCTGTATATTATAATATTCTGCAGTAGATGAGCTGTATATTATAATATTCTGCAGTAGATGAGCTGTATATTATAATATTCTGCAGAAGATGAGATGTATATTATAATATTCTGCAGTAGATGAGCTGTATATTATAATATTCTTCAGTAGATGAGCTGTATATTATAATATTCTGCAGAAGATGAGCTGTATATTATAATATTCTGCAGTAGATGAGCTGTATATATAATATTCTGCAGTAGATGAGCTGTATATTATAATATTCTGCAGAAGATGAGCTGTATATTATAATATTCTGCAGTAGATGAGCTGTATATTATAATATTCTGCAGAAGATGAGCTGTATATTATAATATTCTGCAGAAGTTGAGCTGCATATTATAATATTCTGCAGAAGATGAGCTGTATATATAATATTCTGCAGAAGATGAGCTGTATATATAATATTCTGCAGTAGATGAGCTGTATATTATAATATTCTGCAGTAGATGAGCTGTATATATAATATTCTGTAGTAGATGAGCTGTATATATAATATTCTGCAGTAGATGCGCTGTATATTATAATATTCTGCAGAAGATGAGCTGTATATTATAATATTCTGCAGAAGATGAGCTGTATATATAATATTCTGCAGTAGATGAGCTGTATATATAATATTCTGCAGAAGATGAGCTGTATATATAATATTCTGCAGTAGATGAGCTGTATATTATAATATTCTGCAGAAGATGAGCTGTATATATAATATTCTGCAGTAGATGAGCTGTATATTATAATATTCTGCAGAAGATGAGCTGTATATATAATATTCTGCAGTAGATGAGCTGTATATATAATATTCTGCAGTAGATGAGCTGTATATTATAATATTCTGCAGTAGATGAGCTGTATATTATAATATTTTGCAGTAGATGAGCTGTATATATAATATTCTGCAGTAGATGAGTTGTATATTATAATATTTTGCAATAGATGAGCTGTATATTATAATATTCTGCAGTAGATGAGCTGTATATTATAATATTCTGCAGTAGATGAGCTGTATATATAATATTCTGCAGAAGATGAGCTGTATATTATAATATTCTGCAGTAGATGAGCTGGATATTATAATATTCTGCAGTAGATGAGCTGTATATTATAATATTCTGCAGAAGATGAGATGTATATTATAATATTCTGCAGTAGATGAGCTGTATATTATAATATTCTTCAGTAGATGAGCTGTATATTATAATATTCTGCAGAAGATGAGCTGTATATTATAATATTCTGCAGTAGATGAGCTGTATATATAATATTCTGCAGTAGATGAGCTGTATATTATAATATTCTGCAGAAGATGAGCTGTATATTATAATATTCTGCAGAAGATGAGCTGTATATTATAATATTCTGCAGAAGATGAGCTGTATATATAATATTCTGCAGAAGATGAGCTGTATATATAATATTCTGCAGTAGATGAGCTGTATATTATAATATTCTGCAGTAGATGAGCTGTATATATAATATTCTGTATTAGATGAGCTGTTTATTATAATATTCTGCAGTAGATAAGCTGTATATTATAATATTCTGCAGCAGATGAGCTGTATATATAATATTCTGCAGTAGATGAGCTGTATATTATAATATTCTGCAGTAGATGAGCTGTATATTATAATATTCTGCAGTAGATGAGATGTATATATAATATTCTGCAGAAGATGAGCTGTATATTATAATATTCTGCAGTAGATGAGCTGTATATTATAATATTCTGCAGTAGATGAGCTGTATATTATAATATTCTGCAGAAGATGAGCTGTATATATAATATTCTGCAGTAGATGAGCTGTATATATAATATTCTGCAGTAGATGAGCAGTATATTATAATATTCTGCAGAAGATGAGCTGTATATTATAATATTCTGCAGTAGATGAGCTGTATATTATAATATTCTGCAGTAGATGAGATGTATATATAATATTCTGCAGAAGATGAGCTGTATATTATAATATTCTGCAGTAGATGAGCTGTATATTATAATATTCTGCAGTAGATGAGCTGTATATTATAATATTCTGCAGAAGGTGAGCTGTATATATAATATTCTGCAGCAGATGAGCTGTATATATAATATTCTGCAGTAGATGAGCTGTATATATAATATTCTGTAGTAGATGAGCTGTATATATAATCTGCAGTAGATGAGCTGTATATTATAATATTCTGCAGTAGATGAGCTGTATATATTATAATATTCTGCAGTAGATGAGCTGTATATTATAATATTCTGCAGTAGATGAGCTGTATATTATAATATTCTGCAGTAGATGAGCTGTATATATAATATTCTGCAGAAGATGAGCTGTATATATAATATTCTGCAGCAGGTGAGCTGTATATATAATATTCTGCAGTAGATGAGCTGTATATATAATATTCTGCAGTAGATGAGTTGTATATTATAATATTCTGCAGAAGATGAGCTGTATATATAATATTCTGCAGTAGATGAGCTGTATATATATTCTGCAGAAGATGAGCTGTATATATAATATTCTGCAGTAGATGAGCTGTATATTATAATATTCTGCAGAAGATGAGCTGTATATATAATATTCTGCAGTAGATGAGCTGTATATTATAATATTCTGCAGCAGATGAGCTGTATATTATAATATTCTGCAGTAGATGAGCTGTATATATAATATTCTGCAGAAGATGAGCTGTATATATAATATTCTGCAGTAGATGAGCTGTATATATAATATTCTGCAGAAGATGAGCTGTATATATAATATTCTGCAGAAGATGAGCTGTATATTATAATGTTCTGCAGCAGGTGAGCTGTATATTATAATATTCTGCAGCAGGTGAGCTGTATATTATAATATTCTGCAGAAGATGAGCTGTATATATAATATTCTGCAGTAGATGAGCTGTATATTATAATATTCTGCAGCAGATGAGCTGTATATTATAATATTCTGCAGTAGATGAGCTGTATATATAATATTCTGCAGAAGATGAGCTGTATATATAATATTCTGCAGTAGATGAGCTGTATATTATAATATTCTGCAGTAGATGAGCTGTATATTATAATATTTTGCAGTAGATGAGCTGTATATTATAATATTCTGCAGTAGATGAGCTGTATATTATAATATTCTGCAGTAGATGAGCTGTATATTATAATATTCTGCAGTAGATGAGCTGTATATATAATATTCTGCAGTAGATGAGCTGTATGTTATAATATTCTGCAGAAGATGAGCTGTATATTATAATATTCTGCAGAAGATGAGCTGTATATATAATATTCTGCAGAAGATGAGCTGTATATATAATATTCTGCAGTAGATGAGCTGTATATTATAATATTCTGCAGAAGATGAGCTGTATATTATAATATTCTGCAGTAGATGAGCTGTATATTATAATATTCTGCAGTAGATGAGCTGTATATATAATATTCTGCAGCAGGTGAGCTGTATATATAATATTCTGTAGTAGATGAGCTGTTTATTATAATATTCTGCAGTAGATAAGCTGTATATT
This sequence comes from Phyllobates terribilis, assembly GCF_046119375.1. Classification (NCBI taxonomy): domain Eukaryota; kingdom Metazoa; phylum Chordata; class Amphibia; order Anura; family Dendrobatidae; genus Phyllobates; species Phyllobates terribilis. The sequence continues at coordinate 769,536 of NW_027363446.1, read as the reverse complement.
ATAATATTCTGCAGAAGATGAGCTGTATATATAATATTCTGCAGTAGATGAGCTGTATATATAATATTCTGCAGAAGATGAGCTGTATATATAATATTCTGCAGCAGGTGAGCTGTATATATAATATTCTGTAGTAGATGAGCTGTTTATTATAATATTCTGCAGTAGATAAGCTGTATATTATAATATTCTGCAGAAGATGAGCTGTATATATAATATTCTGCAGTAGATGAGCTGTATATATAATATTCTGCAGAAGATGAGCTGTATATATAATATTCTGCAGTAGATGAGCTGTATATTATAATATTCTGCAGAAGATGAGCTGTATATATAATATTCTGCAGTAGATGAGCTGTATATTATAATATTCTGCAGAAGATGAGCTGTATATATAATATTCTGCAGTAGATGAGCTGTATATATAATATTCTGCAGAAGATGAGCTGTATATATAATATTCTGCAGTAGATGAGCTGTATATTATAATATTCTGCAGTAGATGAGCTGTATATTATAATATTTTGCAGTAGATGAGCTGTATATTATAATATTCTGCAGTAGATGAGCTGTATATTATAATATTCTGCAGTAGATGAGCTGTATATTATAATATTCTGCAGTAGATGAGATGTATATATAATATTCTGCAGAAGATGAGCTGTATATATAATATTCTGCAGTAGATGAGCTGTATATTATAATATTCTGCAGAAGATGAGCTGTATATTATAATATTCTGCAGTAGATGAGCTGTATATTATAATATTCTACAGTAGATGAGCTGTATTTTATAATATTCTGCAGAAGATGAGATGTATATTATAATATTCTGCAGTAGATGAGCTGTATATTATAATATTCTGCAGTAGATGAGCTGTATATTATAATATTCTGCAGTAGATGAGCTGTATTTTATAATATTCTCCAGTAGATGAGATGTATACATATTATTCTGCAGTAGATGAGCTGTATATTATAATATTCTGCAGTAGATGAGCTGTATATTATAATATTCTGCAGAAGATGAGCTGTATATTATAATATTCTGCAGTAGATGAGCTGTATATTATAATATTCTGCAGTAGATGAGCTGTATATTATAATATTCTTCAGTAGATGAGCTGTATATTATAATATTCTGCAGAAGATGAGCTGTATATTATAATATTCTGCAGTAGATGAGCTGTATATATAATATTCTGCAGTAGATGAGCTGTATATTATAATATTCTGCAGAAGATGAGCTGTATATTATAATATTCTGCAGAAGATGAGCTGTATATTATAATATTCTGCAGAAGATGAGCTGTATATATAATATTCTGCAGAAGATGAGCTGTATATATAATATTCTGCAGTAGATGAGCTGTATATTATAATATTCTGCAGTAGATGAGCTGTATATATAATATTCTGTAGTAGATGAGCTGTTTATTATAATATTCTGCAGTAGTTAAGCTGTATATTATAATATTCTGCAGCAGATGAGCTGTATATATAATATTCTGCAGTAGATGAGCTGTATATTATAATATTCTGCAGTAGATGAGCTGTATATTATAATATTCTGCAGTATATGAGATGTATATATAATATTCTGCAGAAGATGAGCTGTATATTATAATATTCTGCAGTAGATGAGCTGTATATTATAATATTCTGCAGTAGATGAGCTGTATATTATAATATTCTGCGGCAGGTGAGCTGTATATTATAATATTCTGCAGAAGATGAGCTGTATATATAATATTCTGCAGTAGATGAGCAGTATATTATAATATTCTGCAGAAGATGAGCTGTATATTATAATATTCTGCAGTAGATGAGCTGTATATTATAATATTCTGCAGTAGATGAGATGTATATATAATATTCTGCAGAAGATGAGCTGTATATTATAATATTCTGCAGTAGATGAGCTGTATATTATAATATTCTGCAGTAGATGAGCTGTATATTATAATATTCTGCGGCAGGTGAGCTGTATATATAATATTCTGCAGCAGGTGAGCTGTATATTATAATATTCTGCAGAAGATGAGCTGTATATATAATATTCTGCAGTAGATGAGATGTATATATAATATTCTGCAGAAGATGAGTTGTATATTATAATATTCTGCGGCAGGTGAGCTGTATATTATAATATTCTGCAGAAGATGAGCTGTATATATAATATTCTGCAGTAGATGAGCTGTATATATAATATTCTGCAGTAGATGAGCTGTATATTATAATATTCTGCAGAAGATGAGCTGTATATATAATATTCTGCAGTAGATGAGCTGTATATATAATATTCTGCAGTAGATGAGCTGTATATTATAATATTCTGCAGAAGATGAGCTGTATATTATAATATTCTGCAGTAGATGAGCTGTATATTATAATATTCTGCAGTAGATGAGTTGTATATTATAATATTCTGCAGTAGATGAGCTGTATATATAATATTCTGCAGAAGATGAGTTGTATATTATAATATTCTGCAGAAGATGAGCTGTATATATAATATTCTGCAGTAGATGAGCAGTATATTATAATATTCTGCAGAAGATGAGCTGTATATTATAATATTCTGCAGAAGATGAGCTGTATATTATAATATTCTGCAGCAGATGAGCTGTATATATAATATTCTGCGGCAGGTGAGCTGTATATTATAATATTCTGCAGTAGATGAGCTGTATATATAATATTCTGCAGTAGATGAGCTGTATATTATAATATTCTGCAGCAGATGAGCTGTATATATAATATTCTGCGGCAGGTGAGCTGTATATTATAATATTCTGCAGTAGATGAGCTGTATATATAATATTCTGCAGAAGATGAGCTGTATATATAATATTCTGCAGTAGATGAGCTGTATATATAATATTCTGCAGTAGATGAGCTGTATATTATAATATTCTGCAGTAGATGAGTTGTATATTATAATATTCTGCAGAAGATGAGCTGTATATATAATATTCTGCAGTAGATGAGCTGTATATTATAATATTCTGCAGAAGATGAGCTGTATATATAATATTCTGCAGTAGATGAGCTGTATATATAATATTCTGCAGAAGATGAGCTGTATATATAATATTCTGCAGTAGATGAGCTGTATATTATAATATTCTGCAGTAGATGAGCTGTATATTATAATATTCTGCAGTAGATGAGCTGTATATTATAATATTCTGCAGTAGATGAGCTGTATATTATAATATTCTGCAGTAGATGAGCTGTATATATAATATTCTGCAGTAGATGAGCTGTATATATAATATTCTGCAGTAGATGAGCTGTATATTATAATATTCTGCAGTAGATGAGCTGTATATATAATATTCTGCAGTAGATGAGCTGTATATTATAATATTCTGCAGTAGATTAGTTGTATATTATAATATTCTGCAGCAGGTGAGCTGTATATTATAATATTCTGCAGTAGATGAGCTGTATATATAATATTCTGCAGTAGATGAGCTGTATATTATAATATTCTGCAGTAGATGAGCTGTATATTATAATATTCTGCAGCAGGTGAGCTGTATATTATAATATTCTGCAGTAGATGAGCTGTATATTATAATATTCTGCAGCACATGAGCTGTATATATAATATTCTGCGGCAGGTGAGCTGTATATTATAATATTCTGCAGTAGATGAGCTGTATATATAATATTCTGCAGTAGATGAGCTGTATATTATAATATTCTGCAGAAGATGAGCTGTATATATAATATTCTGCAGTAGATGAGCTGTATATTATAATATTCTGCAGTAGATGAGCTGTATATTATAATATTCTGCAGAAGATGAGCTGTATATTATAATATTCTGCAGAAGATAAGCTGTATATTATAATATTCTGCAGCAGATGAGCTGTATATATAATATTCTGCGGCAGGTGAGCTGTATATTATAATATTCTGCAGTAGATGAGCTGTATATATAATATTCTGCTGTAGATGAGCTGTATATATAATATTCTGCAGTAGATGAGCTGTATATTATAATATTCTGCAGTAGATGAGTTGTATATTATAATATTCTGCAGAAGATGAGCTGTATATTATAATATTCTGCAGAAGATGAGCTGTATATTATAATATTCTGCAGAAGATGAGCTGTATATTATAATATTCTGCAGAAGATGAGCTGTATATTATAATATTCTGCAGTAGATGAGCTGTATATTATAATATTCTGCAGAAGATGAGCTGTATATATAATATTCTGCAGTAGATGAGCAGTATATTATAATATTCTGCAGAAGATGAGCTGTATATTATAATATTCTGCAGAAGATGAGCTGTATATTATAATATTCTGCAGCAGATGAGCTGTATATATAATATTCTGCGGCAGGTGAGCTGTATATTATAATATTCTGCAGTAGATGAGCTGTATATATAATATTCTGCAGTAGATGAGCTGTATATTATAATATTCTGCAGTAGATGAGTTGTATATTATAATATTCTGCAGAAGAAGAGCTGTATATTATAATATTCTGCAGAAGATGAGCTGTATATTATAATATTCTGCAGCAGATGAGCTGTATATATAATATTCTGCGGCAGGTGAGCTGTATATTATAATATTCTGCAGTAGATGAGCTGTATATATAATATTCTGCAGTAGATGAGTTGTATATTATAATATTCTGCAGTAGATGAGCTGTATATTATAATATTCTGCAGAAGATGAGCTGTATATTATAATATTCTGCAGTAGATGAGCTGTATATATAATATTCTGCAGTAGATGAGCTGTATATTATAATATTCTGCAGTAGATGAGCTGTATATTATAATATTCTGCAGAAGATGAGCTGTATATTATAATATTCTGCAGAAGATGAGCTGTATATTATAATATTCTGCAGTAGATGAGTTGTATATTATAATATTCTGCAGTAGATGAGCTGTATATTATAATATTCTGCAGTAGATGAGCTGTATATTATAATATTCTGCAGAAGATGAGCTGTATATTATAATATTCTGCAGTAGATGAGCTGTATATTATAATATTCTGCAGTAGATGAGTTGTATATTATAATATTCTGCAGAAGATGAGCTGTATATATAATATTCTGCAGTAGATGAGCTGTATATTATAATATTCTGCAGTAGATGAGCTGTATATATAATATTCTGCAGCAGATAAGCTGTATATTATAATATTCTGCAGTAGATGAGCTGTATATTATAATATTCTGCAGAAGATAAGATGTATATTATAATATTCTGCAGATGAGCTGTATATATAATATTCTGCAGTAGATGAGCTGTATATATAATATTCTGCAGCAGATGAGCTGTATATTATAATATTCTGCAGAAGATGAGCTGTATATATAATATTCTGCAGAAGATGAGCTGTATATTATAATATTCTGCAGAAGATGAGCTGTATATTATAATATTCTGCAGTAGATGAGCTGTATATTATAATATTCTGCAATAGATGAGCTGTATATATAATATTCTGCAGTAGATGAGCTGTATATATAATATTCTGCAGTAGATGAGCTGTATATATAATATTCTGCAGTAGATGAGCTGTATATATAATATTCTGCAGCAGATGAGCTGTATATTATAATCTGCAGTAGATGAGTTGTATATTATAATATTCTGCAGCAGGTGAGCTGTATATTATAATATTCTGCAGTAGATGAGCTGTATATTATAATCTGCAGTAGATGAGTTGTATATTATAATATTCTGCAGCAGGTGAGCTGTATATTATATTATTCTGCAGTAGATGAGCTGTATATTATAATATTCTGCAGTAGATGAGCTGTATATATAATATTCTGCCGTAGATGAGCTGTATATATAATATTCTGCAGTAGATGAGCTGTATATATAATATTCTGCAGTAGATGAGCTGTATATATAATATTCTGCAGCAGATGAGCTGTATATTATAATCTGCAGTAGATGAGCTGTATATATAATATTCTGCAGTAGATGAGCTGTATATTATAATCTGCAGTAGATGAGTTGTATATTATAATATTCTGCAGCAGGTGAGCTGTATATTATATTATTCTGCAGTAGATGAGCTGTATATTATAATATTCTGCAGTAGATGAGCTGTATATATAATATTCTGCAGTAGATGAGCTGTATATATAATATTCTGCAGTAGATGAGCTGTATATATAATATTCTGCAGTAGATGAGCTGTATATATAATATTCTGCAGTAGATGAGCTGTATATTATAATATTCTGCAGTAGATGAGCTGTATATTATAATATTCTGCAGCAGGTGAGCTGTATATTATAATATTCTGCAGTAGATGAGCTGTATATATAATATTCTGCAGTAGATGAGCTGTATATTATAATATTCTGCAGTAGATGAGCTGTATATTATAATATTCTGCAGTAGATGAGATGTTTATTATAATATTCTGCAGTAGATGAGCTGTATATATAATATTCTGCAGTAGATGAGCTGTATATTATAATATTCTGCAGAAGATGAGCTGTATATTATAATATTCTGCAGCAGGTGAGCTGTATATTATAATATTCTGCAGTAGATGAGCTGTATATATAATATTCTGCAGTAGATGAGCTGTATATTATAATATTCTGCAGTAGATGAGCTGTATATATAATATTCTGCAGTAGATGAGCTGTATATATAATATTCTGCAGTAGATGAGCTGTATATATAATATTCTGCAGTAGATGAGCTGTATATATAATATTCTGCAGTAGATGAGCTGTATATTATAATATTCTGCAGTAGATGAGCTGTATATTATAATATTCTGCAGCAGGTGAGCTGTATATTATAATATTCTGCAGTAGATGAGCTGTATATATAATATTCTGCAGTAGATGAGCTGTATATTATAATATTCTGCAGTAGATGAGCTGTATATATAATATTCTGCAGTAGATGAGATGTTTATTATAATATTCTGCAGTAGATGAGCTGTATATATAATATTCTGCAGTAGATGAGCTGTATATTATAATATTCTGCAGTAGATGAGCTGTATATTATAATATTCTGCAGCAGGTGAGCTGTATATATAATATTCTGCAGTAGATGAGATGTTTATTATAATATTCTGCAGTAGATGAGCTGTATATTATAATATTCTGCAGTAGATGAGCTGTATATATAATATTCTGCAGTAGATGAGCTGTATATTATAATATTCTGCAGAAGATGAGCTGTATATTATAATATTCTGCAGTAGATGAGCTGTATATTATAATATTCTGCAGTAGATGAGCTGTATATATAATATTCTGCAGAAGATGAGCTGCATTTTATAATATTCTGCAGTAGATGAGCTGTATATATAATATTCTGCAGTAGATGAGCTGTATATATAATATTCTGCAGTAGATGAGCTGTATATATAATATTCTGCAGTAGATGAGCTGTATATTATAATATTCTGCAGTAGATGAGCTGTATATTATAATATTCTGCAGCAGGTGAGCTGTATATTATAATATTCTGCAGTAGATGAGCTGTATATATAATATTCTGCAGTAGATGAGCTGTATATTATAATATTCTGCAGTAGATGAGCTGTATATATAATATTCTGCAGTAGATAAGATGTTTATTATAATATTCTGCAGTAGATGAGCTGTATATTATAATATTCTGCAGTAGATGAGCTGTATATATAATATTCTGCAGTAGATGAGCTGTATATTATAATATTCTGCAGCAGGTGAGCTGTATATTATAATATTCTGCAGTAGATGAGCTGTATATATAATATTCTGCAGTAGATGAGCTGTATATTATAATATTCTGCAGTAGATGAGCTGTATATATAATATTCTGCAGTAGATGAGATGTTTATTATAATATTCTGCAGTAGATGAGCTGTATATATAATATTCTGCAGTAGATGAGCTGTATATTATAATATTCTGCAGAAGATGAGCTGTATATTATAATATTCTGCAGCAGTTGAGCTGTATATTATAATATTCTGCAGTAGATGAGCTGTATATATAATATTCTGCAGTAGATGAGCTGTATATATAATATTCTGCAGCAGTTGAGTTGTATATTATAATATTCTGCAGTAGATGAGCTGTATATATAATATTCTGCAGTAGATGAGCTGTATATATAATATTCTGCAGTAGATGAGCTGTATATATAATATTCTGCAGTAGATGAGCTGTATATTATAATATTCTGCAGTAGATGAGCTGTATATTATAATATTCTGCAGCAGGTGAGCTGTATATTATAATATTCTGCAGTAGATGAGCTGTATATATAATATTCTGCAGTAGATGAGCTGTATATTATAATATTCTGCAGTAGATGAGCTGTATATATAATATTCTGCAGTAGATGAGATGTTTATTATAATATTCTGCAGTAGATGAGCTGTATATTATAATATTCTGCAGTAGATGAGATGTTTATTATAATATTCTGCAGTAGATGAGCTGTATATATAATATTCTGCAGTAGATGAGCTGTATATTATAATATTCTGCAGTAGATGAGCTGTATATTATAATATTCTGCAGCAGGTGAGCTGTATATTATAATATTCTGCAGTAGATGAGCTGTATATATAATATTCTGCAGTAGATGAGCTGTATATTATAATATTCTGCAGTAGATGAGCTGTATATATAATATTCTGCAGCAGGTGAGCTGTATATTATAATATTCTGCAGAAGATTTGCTGTATATATAATATTCTGCAGTAGATGAGATGTTTATTATAATATTCTGCAGTAGATGAGCTGTATATATAATATTCTGCAGTAGATGAGCTGTATATTATAATATTCTGCAGTAGATGAGCTGTATATTATAATATTCTGCAGTAGATGAGCTGTATATTATAATATTCTGCAGCAGGTGAGCTGTATATTATAATATTCTGCAGTAGATGAGTTGTATATTATAATATTCTGCAGCAGGTGAGCTGTATATTATAATATTCTGCAGCAGGTGAGCTGTATATTATAATATTCTGTAGTAGATGAGCTGTATATTATAATATTCTGCAGTAGATGAGCTGTATATTATAATATTCTGCAGTAGATGAGCTGTATATTATAATATTCTGCAGTAGATGAGCTGTATATATAATATTCTGCAGTAGATGAGCTGTATATTATAATATTCTGCAGTAGATGAGCTGTATATATAATATTCTGCAGTAGATGAGATGTTTATTATAATATTCTGCAGTAGATGAGCTGTATATATAATATTCTGCAGCAGATGAGCTGTATATTATAATATTCTGCAGAAGATTTGCTGTATATATAATATTCTGCAGTAGATGAGATGTTTATTATAATATTCTGCAGTAGATGAGCTGTATATTATAATATTCTGCAGTAGATGAGCTGTATATTATAATATTCTGCAGTAGATGAGCTGTATATTATAATATTCTGCAGTAGATGAGCTGTATATATAATATTCTGTAGTAGATGAGCTGTATATATAATATTCTGCAGTAGATGAGCTGTATATTATAATATTCTGCAGAAGATGAGCTGTATATTATAATATTCTGCAGTAGATGAGCTGTATATATAATATTCTGTAGTAGATGAGCTGTATATATAATATTCTGCAGTAGATGAGCTGTATATTATAATATTATACAGTAGATGAGCTGTATATTATAATATTCTGCAGTAGATGAGCTGTATATATAATATTCTGCAGTAGATGAGCTGTATATTATAATATTCTGCAGTAGATGAGCTGTATATTATAATATTCTGCAGTAGATGAGCTGTATATTATAATATTCTGCAGTAGATGAGCTGTATATATAATATTCTGCAGAAGATGAGCTGTATATATAATATTCTGCAGAAGATGAGCTGCATTTTATAATATTCTGCAGCGGAGGACAGAGCAGAGGACGGAGCGGAGGACGGAGCGGAGGACGGAGAGGAGGACTGAGAATAACCACAAGAGCCCAGCAGGGACACAGGAAACCCCGTGCTTTTATGTATCTTGGAGCCTACAGATTTACGTTACATAAGATAAAACAGATGAGACCCCCCAGGGATGAAATCCTATAACCCCCCCCCCCCCCTATAAAGCGCAGCCAAGCTCCTCCCCTGTACAGTGATATCAGGACTATTATAGCGCTATTACAGGCGAGTAGGTAACGTGTCTCCAGCCAATAAGAGCGGCCCGTCCATTATCCAATCAGATTACAGAGGTGCCGGGGCAGCGACCAATCAGGACGCGCTGATGACAGTTCTGGATCGGCGGTCCCGGCTTCCCGTCCGTGCTCTTTATCGGTGTCCGCTCCGCTCTCAGGAGCGGCTGTCAGGCGGTGTCTAGTAACCGTCTGTGAATACGTTCCCGGCTTCCCTGCCTGTTACGCTGCTGGTGGAGGGCGGTTTGTGTTATGGCGTCTTATTACCTCCGTTATATGACAAGCGCTGGCTTGTCAGCTGCCGTGAGACTACAACTCCCAGCATGCCCGCCTATGTCCTGATGGTGCTGGTGTGCCGGGAGCTGTAATGTCGCCATGTTGGCTCTCCTGTGGCTTACTCTAGTCTTGCGCTGCTGCTAGACACCAGTAGGGGGAGCCCTGTGCATAGGATTTCATATATGGGCTCTATAACCCAAATCTGTTCCCCGGGCTCACCCTGGTGGTGGATGCAGGTATAGCATGGGGCTGAATGATGAGCTGCTCTTCGCCCGGCTTCTGTAGTTAGAGAGAAACCTCCCTACTAATTCTCTGGGGTTTCCTCTTCTTGTCTCTACAGTCTGTTGTAGTGCAGATGAATCATGTACTGCTAAATACATGGACCTGATGCATGAAGACTAGTGATGAGCGAGCATGCTCTCTACTGCTCGGTGCTCTCCCCAGCATCTCACTGCTCGAGATGCTCCACGCTCGCTGAGTATTTCCGGGGTTGCTCGGCGGGAGCTCGAGTCCCCTCCCTGCATGCTTGTTGCTCTTTACCGAGCTAATGAACATGCAGGGATTGCCTGTCACTCATTGTAATGCTGCAGCCATGTTGGTTGTGGCATTACAGTGATTGGCTGGCCGCACAGAGTCATCAGGTCTATATCAGACCTGGGGCCGCTGTGCTCGTCAGTCACTCCGGAATCAGACAGTGGAGGGAGAGCAGGTAGATCTGTGGCTCACACCGCCGAGCCTAAAGCCAGGCATGGTCGTGTGTGACAATGGCCGGACCCTGGTGGCAGCTCTGAGGCGAGCTCACACACGTACCATGCCTGGCCCATGTGCTTAACCTCGTGGTTCAGCGCTGTCTCAAATCCTACCTGGAGCTGCCGGATCTGCTTGTTAAAGTGCGCCGCCTGTGTGCCCATTTTAGAAAATCACCTCCAGCTTCCGCCACCCTTGCCGTGTTTCAGCAGCGTTTGCAGCTTCCGGCTCATAGACTGGTGTGTGATGTCCCTACGCGTTGAAACTCTACACTGCAGATGTTGGGAAGGATTTGTGAGCAGAAGACGGCAGTTGTTGACTACCAGCATCAACAAGGCCGTCGGTATTCAGTTCAGACTCCACACATAACACCTCAGGAGTGGACATGGATGTCAGACATATCCTCCAAAACTTTGAGGACTCCACCAAGATGGTGAGTGGCGATGACGTCATAATTAGGCTATGTGCCCACGATGCAGAAATGAAGCAGAAAATTTCTGCATCATTTCTGCATCTCCCTGGCAGATTATGCATGCGTTTTTCCTGCCAAAAAAATGCGGATTTGAAGCGTTTTCACATGCATTTCTGCATGCGGATTCACAAGCGCTTTCCAGGCGATTTTAGCATCACTTGGAAAGTGCTTGACAACTAGGTCACACTATATAAATCCATGCAACCGGCATGGATTTATATAGTGTGACCGTAAGAATGTTTAAAAATAAAAAAATAAACCTATACTTACCCTCCGATGGCCCGGCGTGTGTAGCTGCGCTCGCTTCTGTCTGCCAGGTGATCGCGGGACACTGCACTGAAGGGCCTGCGGTCACATGACTGTGACGTCACCGCAGGTCTTTCAGTCCTGCCCGCAAGCAAAGGGAAGGAGACCGGGGGCCGTCGAAAGGTGAATATAAACTTTATTTTTTATTTTATTCTTTTTTTTACAGGTACAATGGTACCCAGGTCTGGATGAGAGTCTCCTCTCCTCCAGAACTGGGTACCATCCGCACATTGAAACGCATATAATCCGTGAGTACAAATGTACTGACACGAATTATGTGCGTCTCAATGCAAGTCAATGGCGGCGATTACGCTGCGCTTCCGCAAAATTAATGGACATGCTGCGGATTTTTGAGCGCAGCATAAACGCTGCGGAAACATCCGCAGCATGGGCATAGAACTTGCGGAATCCCCTTGGGGACCATGGGGGGCGGATTACCTAGCGTTTAACAAGCGTTTATGCTGCGGAAATTCCACAGCATATACGCTTGAAAAACGCTATGTGGGCACTTAGCCTTAGCGTCACCATCCTGCTTCTGTCTTCTGAAATGCTCTCTGCTCACAATAAAAGAGTATGCACTGCTGGCGGAGCACGATGAGATGGAGCAAGGAACCATACAGGGTGATTACACACAGCCCAGCCTCATCTCATCCCAATGTGGATTGGGTGACAATGAGGAAGAGGAGGAGTAAGAACAGGAGCTAGTTTCCTGCGCTATAGATGGTACTATCTGCACTACTGTCATACCGTCTGTTCAGCGTGGATGGCCTGGGGACAGAGAGGAGGAGAGCATGGTCAGTGGTCCTATTGGTGAGGACACAGAAGTATTGCCTGTTAGCAGTCTGGCACGCATGGCTGAGTTTGTTACGCTGCCTTTCCCATGACCCTCGCGTTCTCAAAATTTTGGGTGACCGTCATTACTGGTTGGTGACACTTCTAGACCCACTCTACAAGTAGAAATTTCTATCTCTTATTCCTGAGGCGGACAGGTCTACAAAAATGGGGCAGTACCAGAAGGCCCTTGTTGCGGAACTATTAAAAATCTGAAAACGCTGGTGGCAGAGGTCACAGTTCGTTGGACAACCAAGCAGCAGAGGCGAGAGACACAACTCCAATCCAGCAGAGGCAGTGGAACACTGTCCAAGTTCTGGGAAAATAAACTCAAATCCAGTGTCTTTTTTTGGGAGGTTTATTCACATGCACCTTTTCACACCCACACATGGGTATACGCTTCCTGATTTTGGTGGCTATTTGCTCTTGTCCTCCTCCTTCTCCTCATCATCCACCACCATATCACCAGGGTGACCGTGGTCCGTGATGCAACACCCACAAATTTTTTTAAAGGGTGTTTATGATGCCCATAAAATTTTTTTTTTATGTTGTATGTTATCTGTCAGGACCCTGTAATGGGTAATTGCTGCAGTGTAGACATGGCGGCTGATCAGTGCTGCTCATAGCACTATGGATCTGTCAGGTCCCTGTAATGGGTAATTGCTTCAGTGTAGACATGGCTGCTGATCAGTGCTGCTCATAGCACTATGGATCTGTCAGGACCCTGTAATGGGTAATTGCTGCAGTGTAGACATGGCTACTGATCAGTGCTGCTCATAGCAGAATGGATCTGTCAGGACCCTGTAATGGGTAATTGCTGCAGTGTAGACATGGCTGCTGATCAGTGCTGCTCATAGCAGAATGGATCTGTCAGGACCCTGTAATGGGTAATTGCTGCAGTGTAGACATGGCGGCTGATCAGTGCTGCTCATAGCACTATGGATCTGTCAGGTCCCTGTAATGGGTAATTGCTTCAGTGTAGACATGGCTGCTGATCAGTGCTGCTCATAGCACTATGGATCTGTCAGGACCCTGTAATGGGTAATTGCTGCAGTGTAGACATGGCTACTGATCAGTGCTGCTCATAGCAGAATGGATCTGTCAGGACCCTGTAATGGGTAATTGCTGCAGTGTAGACATGGCTGCTGATCAGTGCTGCTCATAGCAGAATGGATCTGTCAGGACCCTGTAATGGGTAATTGCTGCAGTGTAGACATGGCGGCTGATCAGTGCTGCTCATAGCACTATGGATCTGTCAGGACCCTGTAATGGTAATTGCTGCAGTGTAGACATGGCTGCTGATCAGTGCTGCTCATAGCACTATGGATCTGTCAGGTCCCTGTAATGGGTAATTGCTGCAGTGTAGACATGGCTGCTGATCAGTGCTGCCCATAGCACTATGGATCTGTCAGGACCCTGTAATGGGTAATTGCTGCAGTGTAGACATGGCTGCTGATCAGTGCTGCTCATAACACTATGGATCTGTCAGGACCCTGTAATAGGTAATTGCTGCAGTGTAGACATGGCTGCTGATCAGTGCTGCTCATAGCACTATGGATCTGTCAGGACCCTGTAATGGGTAATTGCTGCAGTGTAGACATGGCGGCTGATAAGTGCTGCTCATTGCACTATGGATCTGTCAGGACCCTGTAATAGGTAATTGCTGCAGTGTAGACATGGCTGCTGATCATTGCTGCTCATAGCACTATGGATCTGTGAGGACCCTGTAATGGGTAATTGCTGCAGTGTAGACATGGCTGCTGATCAGTGCTGCTCATAGCACTATGGATCTGTCAGGACCCTGTAATGGGTAATTGCTGCAGTGTAGACATTGTTAGAACCTTGCTGTTAGGTTTTTTTTCCTTTGCTGGTCACATGACCTTGTTGGCCTATTTAATCCTGCTCCGCCCTTCTGGCTTTGCTGGACTTCATTGTATATCTACTTTCTAGCTAGCCTGTGCTCTGTATCTAACTCTGTTAGTTTGCTTGGTCTACGGACCTCTAGGTTCTATCTATTTTGTTTGTTCGTCTGTCTGCTACTATTTCTGTTAGGAGGTGTCCCATATTCCTCCCAGTCCTTAGTACTTGTAGGGATTCCCTCCCCAAATCTATAGGTCTCCGTACAGACTAGATTAGGACTTTAGCAGGTCTGATCGCAGGATCAGGTTCCCTGTTACATCGTAGGGATTCAGCTGAGTCTTATAGTAGGGACAGATCTCCTCTCTTTCCTTAGCTTTGGTAGCAGAACATAACAGTAAGTCCAGCCTGTAAATTCTCTAAGGAAAGATTTTTTTTTTTGTTCCATCATGGTGTCGGTTCAGGATTTGGCTAAACACCTGCAGGGACTCTCTCTGGAAGTGGCCGAGCTCCGTCAGCACGTGAGTAACTGTCCTGGAGCATATTTCTTGGAGCCTAAGGTATGTTTGCCGGATTTATTTTTTGGTGAACATCGAGAATTTTTTTCATTTAAAAATGCTTGCTTATTGTATTTTCGTTTGAGACCCAAGTCCTCTGGGGATGAATCCCAGCGCGTAGGGTTCATAATGTCACTTTTGCGCAAAGAGCCTCAGGAGTGGGCCTTTTCTTTGCAACCTAGTGATACATGCTTCAGATCAGTGGATAGTTTTTTTTCTGCTTTAGGACTATTATATGATGATCCTGACCGTGTGGCATCAGCTGAGACTGAGTTGAGACGTTTAAAACAAGGATCAGGTAATATGGAAAAATATTGTACACATTTTCGTCGTTGGTCCACTCAAACAGGGTGGAACGATTCTGCTCTGAAAAGTCTATTTCTTGCTGGGCTCAGTGAAAAGGTTAAAGACCTGCTAATTGCTTATCCTACACCTGAGGATTTGCAACAGGCTATGCAATTAGCTATACGGGTGGACAGAAGACTGCGTGCTAGGGTTAATGAGAGCAAATCCTCTGCTATGTCAGTTTCTGGTTATGATAATGTGTGTACTAACAGTGGTGAACCGATGGAGATTGGATCGGTGGCACCTCGCTCTCAAGAAAAACACCGTCGTTTTTCAGAAGGCTTGTGTTTCTATTGCGGGAAATCTGGTCATTTGATTAAAGGCTGTGAGCTTCGTATGAAGAAAGAAAAAAAAATGGTCAGTCACGCCCGTATTGCCTGTTTAAATTCCAAGGGTATATTTTTAGCTGCTTCCACGATTGCTCAGGAAAAATTAATGGAATTTCGGGTGTTTGTTGATTGCGGGTCTACACTGAATGTTATTGATGGGGGATTCGTGGAAAAACTCAATTTAAAACCTGAACCTTTATCATCCCCCATTGCTGTGGTTTCTGTGGATGGCTCCCCTTTGAAGAATATTACTCTCAAGGTCAGTGAATTTCCTCTCACTATTAATGGTGTTCACCATGAGAAATTGGATTTGGTAGTGTTGAATAACTTGCCTTCTCCAGTAATATTGGGTTTGCCCTGGTTAAAATTTCACAATCCTGTACTGGATTGGTCTACCAGTGAAATTAAATCCTGGAGCCATAAATGTTATGACAAGTGTTGTAACGGGCGTATTGCAGCTTTGGATAGGGGAGAATTGCCTGTTCCTATTCAGGATTTTTGGAGAGTTTTTTCTGAGAAAGAATCGCAGGTTTTGCCTCCCCATAGAGACTATGATTGTTCTATTGAATTTGTCCCTGGAGCGACTCTTCCTAAAAGTCGTTTATTTAACCTTACTATTCCTGAGAGGAAGGCTTTGGAGGAATACATACAGACAAGTTTGGCCGCCGGTCACATTAGGCCCTCTAAGTCTCCTGTGGCGGTTGGATTTTTTTTTGTAAAAAAAAAGGACGGCGGTTTACGTCCTTGTCTGGATTTTCGTGAGATTAACAAAATTACGGTACGCAATCCTTACCCACTGCCATTGATTCCTGATCTGTTTAACCAGTTATTGGGGGCCAAGTGGTTCTCTAAAATTGACCTTAAGGGGGCATACAATCTGTTGCGCATGAAGGAGGGTGATGAATGGAAGACTGCTTTTAACACTCCTGTGGGTCATTTTGAGAATCTGGTTATGCCTTTTGGTCTTACTAATGCTCCTGCATTTTTTCAGAATCTGATTAATGACATCCTTAGACCTTTGATCGGTAAAAATGTGGTTGTGTATTTGGATGACATTTTGATTTATTCGCCAGATCTGGAGTCTCATTGGCGGAGCGTGCGTGAGGTATTACAGTTATTAATGGACAATTCGCTTTTTGCTAAGCTGGAGAAATGTGAGTTCGCTGTACAGAGAATTAGTTTTTTGGGCTACATTATCTCCAGCAAAGGTTTTGAGATGGATCCGGTTAAGGTTCAGGCTGTGCAGGAATGGCCTAGGCCTATTGGTTTGAAATCAATACAGAGGTTTTTGGGTTTCGCCAGTTACTATAGAAAATTCATAAAAAATTTTTCTAGTATTGTCAAACCTCTGACTGATCTCACCAGGAAAGGTGCTGATGCGGTTCAGTGGTCTTCTGAGGCCATTGAAGCTTTTGTGTATCTCAAGGAGAGGTTCACCTCTGCTCCCATCCTTATGCAGCCTGATGTTACTAGGCCGTTTTTGGTTGAGGTTGATGCTTCCTCTGTGGGGGTTGGCGCAGTATTGTCTCAGGATAACGGGGATGGATTACATCCCTGTGCATTTTTTTCAAAAAAATTTTCGGAGACTGAATTGAATTACGATATTGGTAATCGGGAATTATTGGCTATTAAACTCGCATTTGAACACTGGCGCCACTTCTTGGAAGGTGCGGAATTTCCCGTTCAGGTTCTTACGGATCATAAAAATCTGATATATCTTGACGCTGCCAAGCGCCTGAATGCCCGTCAGGCTAGGTGGGCACTGTTTTTCTCGCGGTTTAATTTCTCCGTTACTTACATCCCTGGTACTAAGAATGTTAAGGCGGATGCCTTGTCTCGCAGTTTTTCTCCCATAGTCGGTGCTGAGAAAGAGGAAAACATTTTACAAGAAGGTGTTGTGATAGCTGCTTTAGACTCCGTTTTGGAAGATGAGATTCTTAAAGCTCAGGAGAATGCCCCATCTAACACTCCTCATGGGAGGTTGTTTGTGCCTGGGACCTTTAGGAGAGATTTGTTTGTTGAGTGTCACGAATCTCGGTTGGCAGGTCATCCCGGAATCTCTGAGACCAAGAGACTGGTGGGTCGCAGTTTTTGGTGGCCTGGATGGCAGAAGGAAGTCATTAAGTGGGTGCGCCAATGTACTATATGTGCTAGATCTAAGTCCTCACATACTCCTGCTGCGGGGTTGCTTTGTCCTTTGGAGGTCCCCAGTGCTCCTTGGACACATTTGGCTATGGACTTTATAACTGACCTTCCCCCCTCTGAGGCTTTTACTGTCATCTGGGTGGTCGTGGACCGTTTTAGCAAGATGTGTCACTTGGTTCCCTTCGTCAAACTGCCCTGCGCTAAAACTCTCGCTAAGGCCTTTGTCAAGGAAATTGTCAGACTTCATGGCGTTCCTACTGACATTGTTTCTGATAGGGGTCCTCAGTTCGTGGCTCGTTTTTGGCGTGCTTTTTGTGACAGGTTGGGAATTCATTTGTCGTTTTCGTCCGGATATCATCCTGAATCTAATGGCCAGACAGAAAGGAAAAACCAGGATGTTGAGCAGTTCTTGCGTTGTTTTGTGGCAGACAATCAAGAGGGGTGGTCTGAGTTTCTGCCACTTGCCGAATTTGCTCTGAACAATCATACATCTTCTTCTGCTGGTTGTTCGCCTTTTTTTTGTTGTTCTGGGAGACATCCGTCGTTTGGGTCGTTCTCCAAGTTGGGATCTGCCGTGCCTGAGGAGGAGAATTTTTCCGGTGATTTGGAAAGAGTTTGGACGGATGTGCGTGGTAATCTTCAGGAGGCCAACAGAAAATCTAAAGACTACTTTGATAGGAAACGACAGGAGGTTTTGTTCGCTGTTGGTGACATGGTTTGGTTGTCCTCTAGGAATCTGCGGTTGAGGATTCCTTCTAAGAAATTGGGTCCCAAGTTTGTAGGGCCCTTTAAGGTGCTTCAGGTTGTCAACCAATCTGCTGTTAGGTTGGAGGTTCCTACCTCCTGGAGAATTAATCCGGTCTTTCATGTCTCTCTGTTAAAAAAAGCTGTTGTGTCGGATGGTGACGCCTCTGCCTCTGTTCCTCCGGTGGTGGAGGACGGGGAATATGAAATTTCTCGCATCCTTGACTCTAGACGGTATAGAGGTAGTTTGCAGTATCTTGTGGCCTGGAAAGGTTTCGGACCCGAGGATAACTCTTGGGTGAGGTCAGATGATGTTTCCGCGTCCAGACTTATCAGAGCGTTTCACAGGAGATTTCCTGATAAGCCTGGTCCTAGGGGATCCGGAGGATCCTCTTAGAAGGGGGGGTACTGTTAGAACCTTGCTGTTAGGTTTTTTTTCCTTTGCTGGTCACATGACCTTGTTGGCCTATTTAATCCTGCTCCGCCCTTCTGGCTTTGCTGGACTTCATTGTATATCTACTTTCTAGCTAGCCTGTGCTCTGTATCTAACTCTGTTAGTTTGCTTGGTCTACGGACCTCTAGGTTCTATCTATTTTGTTTGTTCGTCTGTCTGCTACTATTTCTGTTAGGAGGTGTCCCATATTCCTCCCAGTCCTTAGTACTTGTAGGGATTCCCTCCCCAAATCTATAGGTCTCCGTACAGACTAGATTAGGACTTTAGCAGGTCTGATCGCAGGATCAGGTTCCCTGTTACATCGTAGGGATTCAGCTGAGTCTTATAGTAGGGACAGATCTCCTCTCTTTCCTTAGCTTTGGTAGCAGAACATAACAGACATGGCTGCTGATCAGTGCTGCTCATTGCACTATGGATCTGTCAGGACCCTGTAATAGGTAATTGCTGCAGTGTAGACATGGCTGCTGATCAGTGCTGCTCATAGCACTATGGATCTGTCAGGACCCTGTAATGGGTAATTGCTGCAGTGTAGACATGGCTGCTGATCAGTGCTGCTCATAGCACTATGGATCTGTCAGGACCCTGTAATGGGTAATTGCTGCAGTGTAAACATGGCTGCTGATCAGTGCTGCTCATAGCACTATGGATCTGTCAGGACCCAGTAATGGGTAATTGCTGCAGTGTAGACATGGCGGCTGATCAGTGCTGCTCATAGCACTATGGATCTGTCATGACCCTGTAATGGGTAAATGCTGCAGTATAGACATGGCTGCTGATCAGTGCTGCTCATAGCACTATGGATCTGTCAGGACCCTGTAATGGGTAATTGCTGCAGTGTAGACATGGCTGCTGATCAGTGCTGCTCATAGCACTATGGATCTGTGAGGACCCTGTAATGGGTAATTGCTGCAGTGTAGACATGGCTGCTGATCAGTGCTGCCCATAGCACTATGCATCGGTCAGGACACTGTAATGGGTAATTGCTGCAGTGCAGACATGGCGGCTGATCAGTGCTGCTCATAACACTATGGATCTGTCAGGTCCCTGTAATGGGTAATTGCTGCAGTGTAGACATGGCTGCTGATCAGTGCTGCCCATAGCACTATGGATCTGTCAGGACCCTGTAATGGGTAATTGCTGCAGTGTAGACATGGCTGCTGATCAGTGCTGCTCATAGCACTATGGATCTGTCAGGACCCTGTAATGGGTAATTGCTGCAGTGTAGACATGGCTGCTGATCAGTGCTGCTTATAGCACTATGGATCGGTCAGGACCCTGTAATGGGTAATTGCTGCAGTGTAGACATGGCTGCTGATCAGTGCTGCTCATAGCACTATGGATCTGTCAGGACCCTGTAATGGGTAATTGCTGCAGTGTAGACATGGCTGCTGATCAGTGCTGCTCATAGCACTATGGATCTGTGAGGACCCTGTAATGGGCTATTGCTGCAGTGTAGACATGGCTGCTGATCAGTGCTGCTCATAGCACTATGGATCGGTCAGGACCCTGTAATGGGTAATTGCTGCAGTGCAGACATGGCGGCTGATCAGTGCTGCTCATAACACTATGGATCTGTCAGGTCCCTGTAATGGGTAATTGCTGCAGTGTAGACATGGCTGCTGATCAGTGCTGCCCATAGCACTATGGATCTGTCAGGACCCTGTAATGGGTAATTGCTGCAGTGTAGACATGGCTGCTGATCAGTGCTGCTCATAGCACTATGGATCTGTCAGGACCCTGTAATGGGTAATTGCTGCAGTGTAGACATGGCTGCTGATCAGTGCTGCTTATAGCACTATGGATCGGTCAGGACCCTGTAATGGGTAATTGCTGCAGTGTAGACATGGCTGCTGATCAGTGCTGCTCATAGCACTATGGATCTGTCAGGACCCTGTAATGGGTAATTGCTGCAGTGTAGACATGGCTGCTGATCAGTGCTGCTCATAGCACTATGGATCTGTGAGGACCCTGTAATGGGCTATTGCTGCAGTGTAGACATGGCTGCTGATCAGTGCTGCTCATAGCACTATGGATCGGTCAGGACCCTGTAATGGGTAATTGCTGCAGTGCAGACATGGCGGCTGATCAGTGCTGCTCATAACACTATGGATCTGTCAGGTCCCTGTAATGGGTAATTGCTGCAGTGTAGACATGGCTGCTGATCAGTGCTGCCCATAGCACTATGGATCTGTCAGGACCCTGTAATGGGTAATTGCTGCAGTGTAGACATGGCTGCTGATCAGTGCTGCTCATAGCACTATGGATCTGTCAGGACCCTGTAATGCGTAATTGCTGCAGTGTAGACATGGCTGCTGATCAGTGCTGCTCATAGCACTATGGATCTGTCAGGACCCTGTAATGGGTAATTGCTGCAGTGTAGACATGGCTGCTGATCAGTGCTGCTCATAGCACTATGGATCTGTCAGGACCCTGTAATGGGTAATTGCTGCAGTGTAGACATGGCTGCTGATCAGTGCTGCTCATAGCACTATGGATCTGTGAGGACCCTGTAATGGGTAATTGCTGCAGTGTAGACATGGCTGCTGATCAGTGCTGCTCATAGCACTATGGATCGGTCAGGACCCTGTAATGGGTAATTGCTGCAGTGCAGACATGGCGGCTGATCAGTGCTGCTCATAACACTATGGATCTGTCAGGTCCCTGTAATGGGTAATTGCTGCAGTGTAGACATGGCTGCTGATCAGTGCTGCCCATAGCACTATGGATCTGTCAGGACCCTGTAATGGGTAATTGCTGCAGTGTAGACATGGCTGCTGATCAGTGCTGCTCATAGCACTATGGATCTGTCAGGACCCTGTAATGGGTAATTGCTGCAGTGTAGACATGGCTGCTGATCAGTGCTGCTCATAGCACTATGGATCTGTCAGGTCCCTGTAATGGGTAATTGCTGCAGTGTAGACATGGCTGCTGATCAGTGCTGCTCATAGCACTATGGATCTGTCAGGACCCTGTAATGGGTAATTGCTGCAGTGTAGACATGGCTGCTGATCAGTGCTGCTCATAGCACTATGGATCGGTCAGGACCCTGTAATGGGTAATTGCTGCAGTGTAGACATGGCTGCTGATCAGTGCTGCTCATAGCACTATGGATCTGTCAGGACCCTGTAATGCGTAATTGCTGCAGTGTAGACATGGCTGCTGATCAGTGCTGCTCATAGCAATATGGATCTGTCAGGACCCTGTAATGGGTAATTGCTGCAGTGTAGACATGGCTGCTGATCAGTGCTGCTCATAGCACTATGGATCTGTCAGGTCCCTGTAATGGGTAATTGCTGCAGTGTAGACATGGCTGCTGATCAGTGCTGCCCATAGCACTATGGATCTGTCAGGACCCTGTAATGGGTAATTGCTGCAGTGTAGACATGGCTGCTGATCAGTGCTGCTCATAGCACTATGGATCTGTCAGGACCCTGTAATGGGTAATTGCTGCAGTGTAGACATGGCTGCTGATCAGTGCTGCTCATAGCACTATGGATCTGTCAGGTCCCTGTAATGGGTAATTGCTGCAGTGTAGACATGGCTGCTGATCAGTGCTGCTCATAGCACTATGGATCTGTCAGGACCCTGTAATGGGTAATTGCTGCAGTGTAGACATGGCTGCTGATCAGTGCTGCTCATAGCACTATGGATCGGTCAGGACCCTGTAATGGGTAATTGCTGCAGTGTAGACATGGCTGCTGATCAGTGCTGCTCATAGCACTATGGATCTGTCAGGACCCTGTAATGCGTAATTGTTGCAGTGTAGACATGGCTGCTGATCAGTGCTGCTCATAGCAATATGGATCTGTCAGGACCCTGTAATGGGTAATTGCTGCAGTGTAGACATGGCTGCTGATCAGTGCTGCTCATAGCACTATGGATCTGTCAGGTCCCTGTAATGGGTAATTGCTGCAGTGTAGACATGGCTGCTGATCAGTGCTGCTCATAGCAGTATGGATCTGTCAGGACCCTGTAATGCGTAATTGCTGCAGTGTAGACATGGCTGCTGATCAGTGCTGCTCATAGCACTATGGATCTGTCAGGACCCTGTAATGGGTAATTGCTGCAGTGTAGACATGGCTGCTGATCAGTGCTGCTCATAGCAATATGGATCTGTCAGGACCCTGTAATGGGTAATTGCTGCAGTGTAGACATGGCTGCTGATCAGTGCTGCTCATAGCACTATGGATCTGTGAGGACCCTGTAATTGGTAATTGCTGCAGTGTAGACATGGCTGCTGATCAGTGCTGCTCATAGCACTATGGATCTGTGAGGACCCTGTAATGGGTAATTGCTGCAGTGTAGACATGGCTGCTGATCAGTGCTGCTCATAGCACTATGGATCGGTCAGGACCCTGTAATGGGTAATTGCTGCAGTGTAGACATGGCTGCTGATCAGTGCTGCTTATAGCACTATGGATCGGTCAGGACCCTGTAATGGGTAATTGCTGCAGTGTAGACATGGCTGCTGATCAGTGCTGCTCATAGCACTATGGATCTGTCAGGACCCTGTAATGGGTAATTGCTGCAGTGTAGACATGGCTGCTGATCAGTGCTGCTCATAGCACTATGGATCTGTCAGGACCCTGTAATGGGTAATTGCTGCAGTGTAGACATGGCTGCTGATCAGTGCTGCTCATAGCACTATGGATCTGTGAGGACCCTGTAATGGGTAATTGCTGCAGTGTAGACATGGCTGCTGATCAGTGCTGCTCATAGCACTATGGATCTGTCAGGTCCCTGTAATGGGTAATTGCTGCAGTGTAGACATGGCTGCTGATCAGTGCTGCTCATAGCACTATGGATCTGTCAGGACCCTGTAATGGGTAATTGCTGCAGTGTAGACATGGCTGCTGATCAGTGCTGCTCATAGCACTATGGATCGGTCAGGACCCTGTAATGGGTAATTGCTGCAGTGTAGACATGGCTGCTGATCAGTGCTGCTCATAGGACTATGGATCTGTCAGGACCCTGTAATGCGTAATTGCTGCAGTGTAGACATGGCTGCTGATCAGTGCTGCTCATAGCAATATGGATCTGTCAGGACCCTGTAATGGGTAATTGCTGCAGTGTAGACATGGCTGCTGATCAGTGCTGCTCATAGCACTATGGATCTGTCAGGTCCCTGTAATGGGTAATTGCTGCAGTGTAGACATGGCTGCTGATCAGTGCTGCCCATAGCACTATGGATCTGTCAGGACCCTGTAATGGGTAATTGCTGCAGTGTAGACATGGCTGCTGATCAGTGCTGCTCATAGCACTATGGATCTGTCAGGACCCTGTAATGGGTAATTGCTGCAGTGTAGACATGGCTGCTGATCAGTGCTGCTCATAGCACTATGGATCTGTCAGGTCCCTGTAATGGGTAATTGCTGCAGTGTAGACATGGCTGCTGATCAGTGCTGCTCATAGCACTATGGATCTGTCAGGACCCTGTAATGGGTAATTGCTGCAGTGTAGACATGGCTGCTGATCAGTGCTGCTCATAGCACTATGGATCGGTCAGGACCCTGTAATGGGTAATTGCTGCAGTGTAGACATGGCTGCTGATCAGTGCTGCTCATAGCACTATGGATCTGTCAGGACCCTGTAATGCGTAATTGTTGCAGTGTAGACATGGCTGCTGATCAGTGCTGCTCATAGCAATATGGATCTGTCAGGACCCTGTAATGGGTAATTGCTGCAGTGTAGACATGGCTGCTGATCAGTGCTGCTCATAGCACTATGGATCTGTCAGGTCCCTGTAATGGGTAATTGCTGCAGTGTAGACATGGCTGCTGATCAGTGCTGCTCATAGCAGTATGGATCTGTCAGGACCCTGTAATGCGTAATTGCTGCAGTGTAGACATGGCTGCTGATCAGTGCTGCTCATAGCACTATGGATCTGTCAGGACCCTGTAATGGGTAATTGCTGCAGTGTAGACATGGCTGCTGATCAGTGCTGCTCATAGCACTATGGATCTGTCAGGACCCTGTAATGGGTAATTGCTGCAGTGTAGACATGGCTGCTGATCAGTGCTGCCCATAGCACTATGGATCTGTCAGGACCCTGTAATGGGTAATTGCTGCAGTGTAGACATGGCTGCTGATCAGTGCTGCTCATAGCACTATGGATCTGTCAGGTCCCTGTAATGGGTAATTGCTGCAGTGTAGACATGGCTGCTGATCAGTGCTGCTCATAGCACTATGGATCTGTCAGGACCCTGTAATGGGTAATTGCTGCAGTGTAGACATGGCTGCTGATCAGTGCTGCTCATAGCTCTATGGATCGGTCAGGACCCTGTAATGGGTAATTGCTGCAGTGTAGACATGGCTGCTGATCAGTGCTGCTCATAGCACTATGGATCTGTCAGGACCCTGTAATGCGTAATTGCTGCAGTGTAGACATGGCTGCTGATCAGTGCTGCTCATAGCACTATGGATCTGTCAGGACCCTGTAATGGGTAATTGCTGCAGTGTAGACATGGCTGCTGATCAGTGCTGCTCATAGCACTATGGATCTGTCAGGACCCTGTAATGGGTAATTGCTGCAGTGTAGACATGGCTGCTGATCAGTGCTGCTCATAGCACTATGGATCGATCAAGACCCTGTAATGGGTAATTGCTGCAGTGTAGACATGGCTGCTGCTCAGTGCTGCTCATAGCAGAATGGATCTGTCAGGTCCCTGTAATGGGTAATTGCTGCAGTGTAGACATGGCTACTGATCAGTGCTGCTCATAGCACTATGGATCTGTCAGGTCCCTGTAATGGGTAATTGCTGCAGTGTAGACATGGCTGCTGATCAGTGCTGCTCATAGCACTATGGATCTGTCAGGACCCTGTAATGGGTAATTGCTGCAGTGTAGACATGGCTGCTGATCAGTGCTGCTCATAACACTATGGATCTGTCAGGTCCCTGTAATGGGTAATTGCTGCAGTGTAGACATGGCTGCTGATCAGTGCTGCTCATAGCACTATGGATCTGTCAGGTCCCTGTAATGGGCAATTGCTGCAGTGTACACATGGCTCCTGGTCAGTGCAGCTCATAGCACTATGGATCTGTCAGGTCCCTGTAATGGGTAATTGCTGCAGTGTAGACATGGCAGCTGATCAGTGCTGCTCATAGCACTATGGATCTGTCAGGTCCCTGTAATGGGCAATTGCTGCAGTGTACACATGGCTCCTGATCAATGCAGCTCATAGCCCTATGGATCTGTCAGGACCCTGTAATGGGTAATTGCTGCAGTGTAGACATGGCGGCTGATCAGTGCTGCTCATAGCACTATGGATCTGTCAGGTCCCTGTAATGGGTAATTGCTGCAGTGTAGACATGGCTGCTGATCAGTGCTGCTCATAGCACTATGGATCTGTCAGGTCCCTGTAATGGGTAATTGCTGCAGTGTAGACATGGCTACTGATCAATGCTGCTCATGGCTCTATGGATCTGTCCGGTTCCTGTAATGGGTTATTGCTGTGGTTGGAGGCACAGTCCTCTATTCTCTGGTCCTGGCATCTGTAGGAGGATCATCGCTATAACACTGGGCACCTGCTTACCAGGAATGGCTTCCTCTCCTGAGCTCACGCTATACTCCTCCTGACAAGGACCAGCATTATGAAGGGCTCCTCTAATATTCCTGAGTTGTGGTGTCAGGAGATTGTCCAGGGGTTGGTGAGGAGGACACTACTTGTTGGTGTGTTCTAAAATGAAACGTGGCTCATTCTTATATTTTGCCTGCAGAATCTGACTATAATGGCGACCGTGATCTACAGTGACCAGGAGAACGGTGATGTTAATGCTGCGCTGTTGTCCAGAGATCGTGCACAACTATCAGGTGCCGGTAAGTGGTTTCTAAAGGTAACGGCCGATCTGGCCCCAATTCATCAAGCGGTTTAATAGATTTCTAGCAGAACTCTGACAGGTCAAAACTTTTATGCAACTAGATGTTAATTTTTTTATATAATATATATATATATATATATATAATTGGTTAGTATATGGGTACAGGAGGCGCTGTGGGCTCGTCACTACTAGTGGCAGCAAATTTGTGGACAGGGAACCAGGGTTGTCCAAATAAGTGTTGATATAGCCGAGAAGAAGTAAATTTGCGCTAGTGGTAGTGAACAGAAGGACGGCACGAGAGATTTTGAGTGCAAGGGATAATTTTATTTAATCGAACATGTGCTTAAAAATAGCTAGTTAAAATGATTCAGACTCAGTGAGGTCACTGGGTCGGATATAAGAATAGTTATTAAAAGTATTAAAAGTTATAAAATCGATAAATAGATCGGTGTCCACTGATACAAGGTAATCACTGATTGATAAAAATAGGCCTTTTTCCCTCGTAGTCTGAGGATGTTCGGTTGCAGTAGATGTATAAGGAGGCAAAGGCTTGTAGACCTGGTGGGATAGAATAGGAATGTATAAATATGGTATACTAATGAGCGATGGGGGAAGGGGTAGGTATCTGTTTGTCTGTGGTTACCTGATACTGGTGCCTCGTATGGGGTATGGAGGTTCACTGGTGGCACGTGTTGGTGCCTGGGAGGGAGGACGAGGGGTACCTAGAATGGGGTACACAAAAAAATGTATGGATAAGTGGGGGTGGAACTCGACAGAGATGTCTCTGCTGGACTCTGAGTTGGGTCGTGAGTTACCTGTTCTTGGTATGGTACTCAATAGACTGTGGTAGTAGTTAGCTGTTGATCCACAGTAGCACTGCTACTGGTGTGACAGTCAGCAGGCTGTGTGGATAATACTGGATTCACCGGAGCAGTACTATAGGGAGTGAGAGGAGACAAGTATTAAGAATAGGGTGCAGGGCTCAAGGGTTAAGGTACGGGGTTCAAAGAGGGTAGTTTTGGATTAGTTACCTTCTAGAGGGTAGCGGGGGGTGTCCTGATTATTTTGGATGACTAGGAGGTATCGGTCCTGGTCCTTCTTGGAGAGAGGTAGAGGATATGTCACACACGGCTGTGGGTTGATGATCTGAGTTAGATCTGCAGGGGGAAGGAATAGGGATAGATCATAAATTAACTGATGTAGCTGTGGTACAAGCCTTGGAGACAAGAGTTTTGGGGTTACCTGTTGGTAGGTACAAGGGGCATCCAGGGACGTCTTAGAATGAGCTGGAGGTAGTAGTCCTGGTCCCTTGTTGAGTGGAGGTAGCACGAGGAGGTCAGAAGTAGGATGCAGCAAGAGACTTGTACTAGCATGTAATGCCTCTGTTCGCTGTATAGAGATCTGTAGGGAGGGGGAGGGGGTGTATCTGTTAAGGTATCACTGGATTGTGGCTGTAGCCTCCAGTTTTTACCCAGAGATCGTGATTTACCTGCTTCGTAGGGATTAGGGTGTCAATAGTAGATGCTGGTTCAGGTCTCCATAATGTAGATACAGCAGGGTGCTGTAGTAGGAGGCTATAGTTATGTCAGAGGTAACCAGAGATAGGATACAGTAGGAGGCTTATGTTTTCCTATGTTGGGTGCACCAGGAGGCTCTGGCTGGAAACAGTGGGTGCCAGATTCAGCAATAGGGAGGGTGGCTGGTGCAGAGCCCAACTGAAGGGGTTGATAGCAAGTACTGCGGGGAACAGGGAAAAACCGTTAGAGGGTCAGCTGCGTACAGTATGGACTTGGTGGGGCAGGGGCCCGTTGTTACTTACGGTCTGTAGAGGGCTTCACCGTCTGGGGGTGGTCGAGGTCCGGAGCGAGAGCGGAGTCCTGGCCGGTGACTGCCGCGTGCTCGCTACTTCCGGGTAGGAGGAGGAGAGAGAGAGTATGTGGAGAGCGCGCGAGAGGGGGGCAGCGTGACGTGGGGTCACGTGGTGTGCAGCGTGCACAAGGTACGGAGGCCTGTGGGCGCCTCTTTAGCTGTGTTAAGGGTCAGTCCGACGCGTTTCAACAACTTCGGCTGTCTTCCTCAGGGATGGCTTAACCCAGTCAAATGGTGTCCTTATATATGCAGGGCTGGTGACGTCATAGGTCAATTTGTTAGTCATTAAATGCAAAGAGCTCTATTTCGCTGTTCAATCCTCTTGGTCTTAAGGTGTTCAGTTTAAAAATCCACTCACTTTCTTTCCTGGACATGCTCTTAATAAAATCTCCTTGTCTCCAGTTCTTGTGGACGATTTGTATACCTACTATTTTAATTCCTTTTATTGACCCATTGTGTTTTTTTATAAAGTGTTTTGAGAGAGGGTGGCCCATGTATTTATTTTTGATGTTCCTTAAATGTTCGTTGATCCTGATGTTCATAGGTCTTTTTGTTCTGCCTATATATAATTTGCCACATGGGCAATATAGCCCGTATATGACCCCTGTGGTGTTGCATGTTATAAAATCTGTGATGGGGTATATTTCTTTTTGGTGGCTGACGGTGTGTTGTTTTGGTGTGTTTAGGGTTTTGCATGTCTTACATTTTTTGCATGGAAAGAAGCCTTTTAGTTTTTGATGGAATGGGGTTTGAGGTTTTTGAGAACTGGTGTGTATCCTTACTGTTGGGGCTATAATTGATCCTAGGTTACGTGCCTTTTTGAAGATGAATTTGGGTCGGTTTGGGATTTTGTCATCGTGTTCGATTAAATAAAATTATCCCTTGCACTCAATATATATATATTTATTTATTTAAGCACTTTCACTCCAGCTCTGCCAAGTGGACGGAGCATGGTGAAGCCACCTGAGTCACAACTTTCCATAAATTAAGTGCACCCCATCACTATGGTGCGCCTCACCAGAAGTGTTAAGTGGAGTCCACCTCATAATAAACTTTGCTTTTATTTTTGCCCACCCATCTTTAAAGAATCTCTCCCATCAGTTTTTATTCTCTATATATTGCAGTCATCATATTATATAGCACTGTGTACTTACAATTGCTCATTTTGCCTTTCTACCCAGCTTATTGTCATTTACCTAATGGAAAAGAGATGTGATTAAAAACTGACTAGCTGAATCCTTCTAATCTCTATGTTAACACAAGGTGAACTTTTCCTGCATGAGTCATAAGTCCCTGCAGAGGAGGAGGGGGCAGCTGGGTCAGGAGGTGAAGAGGAGAATGATTTTTGCAGGGAAGAGGCTTCCTGATGCTTCCTGTTTCTACATAGAAAAGAATTTACTGGGTAGAAAGGTAAAGTGAGCAATTGTTAGTACACAGTTCTATATAATTACGATATGTTAAGAGGATAAGCTCTGATGGGAGAGGTTCTTTAAGACTGTCATGTATTGGGTAATGAGTTGGGGTGTCAGTCTCCATCAGTGCTGGCTGAACACTGACTATCCTGCTCAGATTACTACACATGGCGCTGCTCCTCCCTGTAGTATGGGCTACGCAGGACGGTGCCGAGGCTCCAGATTCTACCTGCACAGCAACAAGGTCCCAACACTTCTACCTCTATAACTTGCCTAATGCAGACGCAAACCTGCAGCCTTTCCGCTGAGATCTTGTCGGCCTTCTACACTGCCATGGCTTTGTCTGCACAATGTAGCTTAAAGGGAATGTCCACTTCTTAAGCATCCTAGAAGTCTACAATATAAGGTCGGTATTTCTCTAACCCTCTGCCTTATTTGGCTGTCATTGAAGGCAGTCAGCGAAATGGGTTCAATTTTCTATAGAAGTGGCAGAATTTAACCCCTTCCTGACCGTGTTATTTCCCATCTCTGCATTTTTCTTATTCTTCTAAGAGCAGTAACTTTATCTTTCTGTCAATACAGCCTTATGAGGGTTTTTGTTTTTATGCCGTTCACTGATCAGGTTAATTATTTTTATATTTTGATTGGACTTTTACAGAAGTAACGCCCATATGTTTTATTTTAAAATGGGTCATAGAGGGGCAGGGGTGATTTGAATGTTCAGATTATACTTTTTCCTTTTTGTCCCCTTAGGCTGTGTGCCCACGATGCATTTTTTAAGCATTTCCGCAGCGGCAATAATGCTGCAGAAACGCTTAAAAAACACATGGTAGAAGGCCTGCCATGTTCCCCAATGATAACCCGCATGTGCTGTGCACATGCTGCGGAAATTTCTGCTGCGGATTATCATTGCGGAAAAAAAACGCAGCACTACCAATTATTTTGCGGAAGTGCTGCTTTTTCTCCGCCACTTACTTGCATTAGATCGCATGGATTACGCATCACTGTATATGTAGATGCGCAATCCACGCGTTCCAATGTGCGGATGGTTCCCAGGTCTAGAGGAGAGGAGACCGTCCTCCGGACCCGGGTACTATAGAAACTGTGAAAAAAAGAATAAAATAAAAACTAAATATGATACTTACCTTCTGGCGGCCCCCGCTGCGCCCCTCCTCTCATGCCGGCAAATCGCGATGGACTGAAGGACCTGCGCTGATGTCATAGTCATGTGATGGGTCACGCGACGCTGACGTCGGCAGGTCCTTCAGTGCAGTGTACCGCGATCTGCCTGCAGTCAGCACCGAGTGAAGCAAGACTCTGGGGTCTATCGGAAGATAAGTATAGATTTATTTTTTATTTTTTGACATTCTCTCGGGTCACACTATATAAATCCATGCCGTTTGCATGGATTTATATAGTGTGACCAAGTTGACAAGCACTTTCCAAGTGATGCTAAAATCGCTTGGAAAGCGCTTGACAACCCGCATGCGGAAATGCATGTTAAGAACTCTTCATTTCCGCATGTCCCTGGCAGGAAAATGCATGTACAATCCGCATGTACAATCCGCATGTACAATCCACATGTACAATCCACATGCGTTTTTTCTGCCAGGGGAGATGCAGAAACGCTCAGGAAAAATCCGGAGTATTTCTGCATCGTGGGCACATAGCCTTAGGGGACTTGAACATGCAATCATCTGATTTCTTGTTACGTACAGCAATACTGCAGTATATAGCCAGCATTCACAGATCTGTCATGACAGGCATGGGTCTTTTCAGCAGACTCCTTTCTGGCAGTGATGGCATCCCACGATCGTGTTACAGGAGCACAGATGGGCACATGGCATGACTCCCTTCTCAGTTCGCTGTTAATGCCGCTGTCCGTCTCTAACAGGTGAAGCTCTGCCCTACATGTGGCTATTAGAGGTTGATGATGGCTAAATATCACAGCTAGCATATGATGTAACTGCAAATCATGTTGGTAAGGGGTTAAAGTGCCACTCCAGTGGGTTTTTTTTCTTTCACTTTTAGTGCAGAAATGATTTTCAAGTATGTGCTCAGATTGGGCATGGGTGCTGGGATTACTAGTACACCTGACATCCAGGTGGGCATAATTCTGTTCCTTGCGTATTGGAAGACTCTGCCACTGCTGCTTTGGTGTTGGCAATCTTTCAGTTTCTTGCCCATTGATGCTCGGGAACAGTCCTCAAAGTATCTATTTATCGGTCGACCATGACTGCACCACGAGAGAGGGAATCCGCCCACCAAGTACAAGAAACCTACAGGCTTAAAAGGGGCGGCACCTCTCGCCTCAGTTTGGTTTCCTATCCTTGATGAAGGGAACCTGTGGCAGGCTTACCTGTTGAAGATGTACGGATTCTGAAGAATCGAGCTGTCGAGCAGCGCCCACAGCCTGGGGTCGGCAGCTCCAGCATCGCTCTGCGTCAGTGGCTGTGGAGCGGCGCCTATGTCTGGGGTTGGCAGCCCCAGCATCAAATGGGCGCTGGATGGCAGCAGGGGCTGTGCCCCTGTCTGGGGTTGGCAGCCCCAACATCATGCTGGTGCCAGATGGTAAGGGGGAGCTGCGCCCCTGTCTGGGGTGGGCCGCCCCAGTGTCGTTCTGGCGCCAGGCAGTGGTGTCCCTGTGGGAAGTTGCAGCTTCAGTGCCGCATGATACGGCGGGGCCACACGCTTCCGGTCTCTCTATGTAGCCGGAGGCGTGGCATGATGCTGCTGTGCGCCCCGGTGGTCACGTGACCGGACCAGGAAGTTCCGGCCACATGTGTGCCGACTCCAAAGGGAGTGCTGCAATAACCTCTACGGCCAGCAGGTGGCACGCCCAGTGGTAGAATTAGCAACCCTTAAATCCCTCTCCCTTAAAACAGCACTACTAATAGCTTTAACCTCTGCTAGGAGGATTGGTCACATTCAGGCTCTGTCTACGGCCTTACCATTTACTCAAATCCTGGATGATAGGCAGGATCAGGTTTAAGAATTACTCTATCTCCCTAAGGTAGCTACTCATTTCCATAGACTTCGGGAAGAAGTACTACCCTCCTTCTGTCCTAATCCGAGTAACCAGAAGGAAGCAGAGTTGCATACATTAGACGTAAGGAGTTGTGTGGTTAGGTACCTCACGGTTACCAAAGACTTTAGGAAAGAGAGCTCATTGTTTATATCCTACCAAGGGGTTAGGAAAGGGTTTAAAGTCAGGGTCCCCGTAGCTAGATGGATGAGGGAGGCTATTTCTCTAGCTTATGCATTTAGTGGCGAAGAAGTATCACAAGGGTTGAACGCTCACTCCACCCGGGCTGTCTATCTCCTGGGCAGAGAAGACGGGTGTCTCGATAGACATATGTAAGGCTGCTACTGGTCTTCTCCCTCTACATTCTATAGGCACTATAGACTGGATATGGGTGTTTCATCTGACCTCACCTTTGGGAGATGGGTGCTCCAAGCTGTGGACCCTCCCTAGACTTCTTAATCTCTACAATTCTCTCGTGGTGCTGTCATGGTCGACCGATGGTCATAAGTTACTTACCGGTAACGGGATTTTTCTGAGACCATGACAGCACCCTTATATTTCCTCCCTTCATGTTTGTGGGAGCACTCTGTTTGTTAGAATTTCACTTAATGGGTGGTGTATGAGTAATTTTGTGATTGTTTGCTATGTTTATCCTGGCAGTCCTCTCAATACTCTGTAATCCAGACTGAGGCGAGAAGTGGCACCCCTTGTTAAGCCTGTAGGTTTGCTGTCCTTGGTGGGCTGACCCCCCCCCCCCATGGTGCTGTCATGGTCTCCGAAAGATCCTGTTACCGGTAAGTAACTTGACTTTTTCCCTATAGGAAAGTCGCTTGTCAAAAGCCACCAGGGCAAAGTGCGCAGTTCTGCATCAAGTGGGAAAACATCAAGAAAAGCTCTGGGAAATGTCAACAAGCAAGTAATGACCCAGAAGAACGGGCAGCCTCTGAAAGGAGACCGGAAAGTGCCAAAGCCTGCGCCAGCTGTTATACAGGTATAATGTATTACCGCAGCTCTGATCATACACCGCTCTTGTGTTCTGCCCTGTACTGATGTACAGACTTGTATCTACATAATCCTAAAATGCCACAGGAACATCTGCAAGAAGATCACATGGCATGTTCTACTATTACAAGTCCCATTATTATCTGTTGGATTAAAGTGGGCTAATATCTGGCTAATCTAGCTGTGTAATGTGTATGGGGGTCTCCTGGCTGCCCTAACAAATGTTCAGTTCAAATACCCGCTCCTTGTTCTCTAGGCACAAATTGCTTAGAGACAGCAGATTACCCTCCTCCCCACAGAACACATGAGAGCTCATCTGTATGTTGGGAGAGATGGCTGCTAGCCAAACAGTGTATGGCCAGGCCACAGCTATGCCACAGGGGCTTGGCTGACTCCTTTTCAGATCATATATGGAGAACCTAATGGCAAACACTGGATAAATGAAGCTTGTGACCTGGTTCCTGTTCCCCTCTAGGTTTCTGGCACTTCTGATAAGACAGACGAGCAGCAGTACCCCGACATTGAGAAGTTTGTTCCCTACAATCCTGCAGGTAACTCTTCCACACCTTGCTGTACCTATTGCCTGCCATTAGCCACTTGCCTTTACATTTAATTTTGAGCATG
Organism: Phyllobates terribilis; assembly: GCF_046119375.1. NCBI lineage: Eukaryota > Metazoa > Chordata > Amphibia > Anura > Dendrobatidae > Phyllobates > Phyllobates terribilis. The sequence continues at coordinate 734,565 of NW_027363446.1, read as the reverse complement.
AGAATCAATTCTAATACTTGCACCTGAAGCTGGATGGGGTTAGTGAATTTGTCACCAGGATTTTGCTGCCCCATCTGAGAGCAGCATGACTTAGGGGCAGAGACCCTGATTACAGTGATGGATCACTTGGTGCAGTTCAGAGTAACTGTGTCTGCTGCAGATCTACAAATGCTCTGAATGCTGGGCTCTGTATAACCCCACCCACATCACTGATTGGTAGCTTTCTGCCTATGCACAGTGTACAGAACTATCCATCCATTGTGGGGACAGGGTTGGACTACATGGCAGAAGCTTTACTAGTCATCTGGTGGCAGTCTCCTGCTTGTGGAGGATCTCTTATCAAAACTACAGCAATCAGCCCAGAAAGCAACACGTCACTGGAATTGGGGATCTTTGTCCCCACGTTGTGCTGCTCTCAGATCAGGTGGCAATAAACCTGGTGACAGATTCCCTTTAAATGCAGTTTAGGGCCATCTCTGTTACACTCTTACTCTCTATTAGCTGCAATGTCCCATCTGCCTAATGCAGCCACAGATCTCATGGCTGCAGTATCCGGATCTTCAGAAACTCGCTGACATCGTGTCAGTTAATCCAATGAGTGTTTGCAGTGACAGCAATGTCTGTTAGCTGGGCTTCTGCTGCTGCTCAGTTGTGGAGGAGAGCAGACAGATGTCAGTGTGGTGTTCGGAGGCTCCTGGGGCCCCTGCACGTGACATCAGGAGTGCCAGAGATCCAGAGTGTGGTCTTGGGCTCCACTATACAGGTGGGACTTTGCAGCTATTTGGGGGTGGGGAGAGGAGGACACAACACTGACGTGTGCAGTGAAGGTGGTTAAAGTTCATTGACGCTAGATGACTCATTTTGTTGCATTGAGCCCATAGACAAACTAGGAATGCCAAAGAACCAATCAAGAACAACCGAACTAAATAGTCAAATTCTGCAAAAATAGGAAATTTAAAAAACGTATAATGAATACACGGTTAAGTAAGTGACACCGTAGAGACAGGCACTCACACCAATGTACATACAATAGTTAAAATAGAAAAATATAGAATAGATGTATACTACCAGGAGTAGTTCTAGAACGCACACCAGGGGTAGGTGTAGAACCGCCCGCCAGGGTTAGTACTGGAACCGCCCACTGGCACCAGGGGTAGTACTGGAACCGCCCACTGGCGCCAGGGGTAGTACTGGAACTGCCCACTGGTGCCAGGGGTAGTACTGGGACCGCCCACTGGCGCCAAGGGTAGTACTGGGACCGCCCACTGGCGCCAAGGGTAGTACTGGGACCGCCCACTGGCGCCAAGGGTAGTACTGGAACCGCACACTGGCGCCAGGAGTAGTACTGGAACCGCCCACTGGCGCCAGGGGTAGTACTGGAACCGCCCACTGGCGCCAGGGGTCATACTGGAACCGCCCACTGGCGCCAGGGGTCGTACTGGAACCGCCCACTGGCGCCAGGGGTCGTACTGGAACCGCCCACTGGCGCCAGGGGTCGTACTGGAACCGCCCACTGGCGCCAGGGGTCGTACTGGAACCGCCCACTGGCGCCAAGGGTAGTACTGGGACCGCCCACTGGCGCCAAGGGTAGTACTGGGACCGCCCACTGGCGCCAAGGGTAGTACTGGGACCGCCCACTGGCGCCAGGGGTCGTACTGGAACCGCCCACTGGCGCCAGGGGTCGTACTGGAACCGCCCACTGGCGCCAGGGGTCGTACTGGAACCGCCCACTGGCGCCAGGGGTCGTACTGGAACTGCCCACTGGCGCCAGGGGTCGTACTGGAACCGCCCACTGGCGCCAGGGGTCGTACTGGAACCGCCCACTGGCGCCAGGGGTCGTACTGGAACCGCCCACTGGCGCCAGGGGTCGTACTGGAACCGCCCACTGGCGCCAGGGGTCGTACTGGAACCGCCCACTGGCGCCAGGGGTAGTTCTTGAACCGCCCACCAGGAGCATACCAGGAACAGTACTAGAACCGCCCACGAGGACTTGCACGCTAGGAGTAATTCTAGAACCACCCACCGGCACCAGGGGTTGTTCAGGAACCGCCCGCCAGGGGTAGATCTAGAACCGCCCTCCAGCACCAGGAGTAATTCTAGAACCGCCCACCATCACCAGGGGTTGTTCTGGAACCGCCCACCAGGGGTAGTTCTAGAACCGCCCACCAAAACTAGGGGTAGTTCTAGAACCAACCACCAGGGGTAATTCTAGAACCGCCCACCATCACCAGGGGTTGTTCAGGAACCACCCGCCAGGGGTAGATCTAGAACCGCCCTCCAGGAGTAATTCTAGAACCACCCACCATCACCAGGGGTTGTTCTGGAACCGCCCACCAGGGTAGTTCTAGAACCGCCCACCAAAACTAGGAGTAGTTATATAACCGCCCACCAGGAGCAGTACTAGAACTGCACACTAGGAGTACTTCTAAAACCGCCCATCAGCACCAGGGGTTGTTCCAGAACCATCCGCCAGGGGTTGTTCTAGAACCACCAGCACCAGGAGCAGTACTAGAACTGCCAACACCAGGAGCAGTACTAGAACTGCCAGCACCAGGAGCAGTACTACAGTAGAACCGGCAGCACCAGGAGCAGTACTAGAACCGCCATCACCAGGAGCAGTACTAGAACCGCCCCGCCAGGAGCAGTACTAGAACCGCCAGCACCAGTACTAGACCCGCCCCGCCAGGAGCAGTACTAGACCCGCCATCACCAGGAGCAGTACTAGACCCGCCCCGCCAGGAGCAGTACTAGACCCGCCCCACCAGGAGCAGTACTAGACCCGCCCCGCCAGGAGCAGTACTAGACCCGCCCCGCCAGGAGCAGTACAAGACCTGCCCCGCCAGGAGCAGTAGTAGACCCGCCCCGCCAGGAGCAGTACTAGACCCGCCCCGCCAGCACCAGGAGCAGTACTATAACCGCCAGGAGCAGGACTAGAACCACCAGCACCAGGAGCAGGACTAGAACCGCCAGCACCAGGAGCAGGACTAGAACCGCCAGCACCAGGAGCAGGACTAGAACCGCCAGCACCAGGAGCAGGACTAGAACCGCCAGCACCAGGAGCAGGACTAGAACCGCCAGCACCAGGTGCAGTACTAGACCCGCCCCGCCAGGAGCAGTACTAGACCCGCCCCGCCAGGAGCAGTACTAGACCCGCCCCGCCAGGAGCAGTACTAGACCCGCCCCGCCAGGAGCAGTACTAGACCCGCCCCGCCAGGAGCAGTACTAGACCCGCCCCGCCAGGAGCAGTACTAGACCCGCCCCGCCAGGAGCAGTACTAGACCCGCCCCGCCAGGAGCAGTACTAGACCCGCCCCGCCAGGAGCAGTACTAGACCCGCCCACCAGCAGCAGGAGCAGGACTAGAACCGCCAGCACCAGGAGCAGTACTAGAACCGCCAGCACCAGGAGCAGTACTAGAACCGCCCCGCCAGGAGCAGTACTAGAACCGCCCCGCCAGGAGCAGTACTAGAGCCGCCCCGCCAGGAGCAGTACTAGAGCCGCCCCGCCAGGAGCAGTACTAGAGCCGCCCCGCCAGGAGCAGTACTAGAGCCACCCCGCCAGGAGCAATACTAGAGCCGCCCCGCCAGGAGCAGTACTAGAGCCGCCCCGCCAGGAGCAGTACTAGAGCCGCCCCGCCAGGAGCAGTACTAGAGCCGCCCCGCCAGGAGCAGTACTAGAACCGCCCCGCCAGGAGCAGTACTAGAACCCGCCCGCCAGCACTAGGAGTAGTTTGAGAACCGCCCACAGTCAGCAGAGGGTAGTTTTTTGACCGCCCCACAGTCAGCAGAGGGTAGTTTTTTGACCGCCCCACAGTCAGCAGAGGGTAGTTTTTTGACCGCCCCACAGTCAGCAGAGGGGGTAGTTTTTTGACCGCCCCACAGTCAGCCGAGGGGGTAGTTTTTTGACCGCCCCACAGTCAGCCGAGGGGGTAGTTTTTTGACCGCCCCACAGTCAGCCGAGGGGGTAGCTTTTTGACCGCCCCACAGTCAGCCGAGGGGGTAGCTTTTTGACCGCCCCACAGTCAGCCGAGGGGGTAGCTTTTTGACCGCCCCACAGTCAGCCGAGGGGGTAGCTTTTTGACCGCCCCACAGTCAGCCGAGGGGGTAGCTTTTTGACCGCCCCACAGTCAGCCGAGGGGGTAGCTTTTTGACCGCCCCACAGTCAGCCGAGGGGGTAGCTTTTTGACCGCCCCACAGTCAGCCGAGGGGGTAGCTTTTTGACCGCCCCACAGTCAGCCGAGGGGGTAGCTTTTTGACCGCCCCACAGTCAGCCGAGGGGGTAGCTTTTTGACCGCCCCACAGTCAGCCGAGGGGGTAGCTTTTTGACCGCCCCACAGTCAGCCGAGGGGGTAGCTTTTTGACCGCCCCACAGTCAGCCGAGGGGGTAGCTTTTTGACCGCCCCACAGTCAGCCGAGGGGGTAGCTTTTTGACCGCCCCACAGTCAGCCGAGGGGGTAGCTTTTTGACCGCCCCACAGTCAGCCGAGGGGGTAGCTTTTTGACCGCCCCACAGTCAGCCGAGGGGGTAGCTTTTTGACCGCCCCACAGTCAGCCGAGGGGGTAGCTTTTTGACCGCCCCACAGTCAGCCGAGGGGGTAGCTTTTTGACCGCCCCACAGTCAGCCGAGGGGGTAGCTTTTTGACCGCCCCACAGTCAGCCGAGGGGGTAGCTTTTTGACCGCCCCACAGTCAGCCGAGGGGGTAGCTTTTTGACCGCCCCACAGTCAGCCGAGGGGGTAGCTTTTTGACCGCCCCACAGTCAGCCGAGGGGGTAGCTTTTTGACCGCCCCACAGTCAGCCGAGGGGGTAGCTTTTTGACCGCCCCACAGTCAGCCGAGGGGGTAGCTTTTTGACCGCCCCACAGTCAGCCGAGGGGGTAGTTTATTGACCGCCCCACAGTCAGCCGAGGGGGTAGTTTATTGACCGCCCCACAGTCAGCCGAGGGGGTAGTTTTCTGACCGCCCCACAGTCAGCCGAGGGGGTAGTTTTCTGACCGCCCCACAGTCAGCCGAGGGGGTAGTTTTCTGACCGCCCCACAGTCAGCCGAGGGGGTAGTTTTCTGACCGCCCCACAGTCAGCCGAGGGGGTAGTTTTCTGACCGCCCCACAGTCAGCCGAGGGGGTAGTTTTTTGACCGCCCCACAGTCAGCCGAGGGGGTAGTTTTATGACCGCCCCACAGTCACCAGAGGGTAGTTTTATGACCGCCCCACAGTCACCAGAGGGTAGTTTTATGACCGCCCCACAGTCACCAGAGGGTAGCCCCTAACCTATTAGTCCCCTGTGCAGCTGCACTGGTTGCACCAATGATATCCACTTAGCCTAGTAAAATCTATCATCCCTTATCAAAGCTGAGCAACAAAAAACTCTCTTAGTTACCCATAGCAATCAGAAATTAAAAGGGTATTCCCATCTCCAAGATCCTATCGCAATATATAGTAGGTGTAATAATAATAATATTAGCAAATACCTCCAATAAGAAATGTAGAATACTTTTTCTGATTCGCTATGTTTCTTTCCTCATGTGCAGGCATTGCAGGACCTTAGGTATCTATGGTTACGACCACTAGCAACTAGATAACTATCGCTATAAGTGGTTTGTAAGCATGGATAGCTAAGGTCCTGCAATGCCTGCACATGAGGGAAGAGACATGGCGAATCAGAAAAACTATTCTACATTTCTAATTGGAGGTATTTGCTAACATTATTATTATTACACCTACTCCATATTCCACAGTGATATAAAAAAAGAATAAAAAGGGGAGACAAGGGGCGCAGAGTCTAAGTGTAGATGAATATGTGCATTTGCCACAACAATATTTGTTTTTTGCACTCACCCTTTAGATGTCTTGTATTTTCACTCAAATGATCTGTATAGTGGATCAGCTCTTTGCAATCCTCTGGTCTGGAGCACAAATGCGGGAACTATGTCAGCCCTGGTATAAGGCTTGCATGTTGGATATTGTAGTGGAGAGAAGATTTCCCTTTTTCGGCGCTTCCAGAGGATAAGGATCGTTACAGATGAATTCTTTTTCTCAAAATCAGATTTATTCGGACACTATATTAAGAACAAACAACGCGTTTCTGCCAGCAACAGCCTTCATCAGGTATAATATGCACTTGTAAGGACTTTAAGGGAAGACAATCTTTATAGACTAGTTACTCTTAAGATGTCGTGTTTTTTTTTTTCTTCTTTCCTTGACTTGGTTGAATTGATTAGGATTGACACCACACCCCAATTAAGTTAGGAGAGTGGGTAGTTGTTCAGCATTACATTCTAGCACCATTCTGTGTACTAGAATGGTAGATTTTTTGATATTAGAATGAACATATATATAATAAAATTCCTTTCTCTTATCATTTCCTTCACTTTCCCCTCCTTATATATATAGAAAGAGAAAGTGATATATAATAGTAATTTTAGAATACATAGTTGTGATTAAAATATACCTGGTGATGGTTATATTTATATATAAAAAAATAATAATAAATAAATTACATAGTACTGATCATAAAAATACATAATTGTTAGTCTAGTATATAAAAAAATTCATAAAATATAACAGTTATTTTTACAGGAATGAGATCTTACAATAAAACAAATATTATTTTCAGTATTGGTAAATAGGGCTGTGCATTATTAAATATACATTTTTTTTCTTCTTTTTCCCCCTCACACATTTTCCACTATATCATTAAGACCATCTGGATATAGGGTTTTCAATCTAAAGATCCAATAAGACTCTTTTCTGTTTAGTTTCTGGAGTTACCTTTATGTCAAATTGTTTGTGGTGTTTAACTAAAAGGTGTCTGGACAAACTGTGTTTTAAAAAACCTTTTTTGGTGTTGTGTCTGTGGCCATTCATACGCGACCGCAGTGTCTGTGTAGTGCGGCCCACGTATTGAAGACCACAGGCACAATTGATCACGTAGATAACGTGATCACTCTCACAAGTAAGGTGCTGGTTTATATTTATTGTCTCTCCTGTGCTTCTTGATGTGATACATTTTTGTTTGTGACTAATGATATTGCAGCAATGACATTTTTTTGATCCACATCTAAAAACTCCAAGGGGATTTTGTATAGGAGTCTTTTTTGGTCTTAAAGGAGAGAGGGGTTTCCCTAAGACACTAGGCGCAATAATGTTCCCAATAGTAACCCCCCTCCGGAATGTGATACCAGGATTCTCCGGTAGCCACTTTTTGAGAAAGGAATCCCTTCTTAGAATGTACCAATACTTTTTTTAAAAATAATAAATACAAAAATACTGAAAAAATATCATTCAGTACCAAAGACAATATTTCAAAATCAGAGAAGTTAGCTCTCAAGCAATTGAAAAATAATAAAAAAAATAGTCATCAGACAAGCTGATAAAGGAGGTGGAGTGGTCATTCAGGACAGGGAAACATATCTGCAGGAAGCTCACAATATCCTAGCAGATAAAAAATACTATAACAAATTAGATACAGATCCTGCAAAAACATTTAAATCAGAATACCACATGTTCATAAATGTAGCATATTCACAAAATATTATCAATAAAAAAAAAAACGTTTCCTGACAAACAAAAACCCAAACACAGCAATTTTTTATCATTTACCAAAGGTCCACAAAAACCCTGTAGTACCACCAGGTAGACCGATTATTTCCGGTATTGGATCTCTAACTAGTCAGTTATCTCACTATATAGACTTACATCTTCAGGACCTTGTAAAAAAGCTACCGTCTTTCCTCCATGATTCTTACCAACTTATAAAGGAATATAGTTCTTTAAACTGGGAAAATGATTATCTTTTCATTACACTGGATGTGAATGCTCTGTACTCCAATATAGAACATAATATGGGAGTTGAAGCAGTATCACACTATTTATCTGAGATTCCAAATATGCCGTCGGCCCAGAGAGATTTCCTTCTATTAGGCTTAAAGTTTATATTGGAGCATAATGTTTTTGAATTCCAGGGTGAATTGTTCCTGCAGCAGTTTGGCACCGCGATGGGGACTCGGGTCGCGCCAAGTTTCGCTAATCTTTTTATGGGGCGATTCGAGTCCTCATCTCCCATCAGCCAAACACCATTTAAGGAACACATATTGCTATATAGAAGCTATATAGATGATTTAATCATCTTCTGGAAGGGCACAGAAAAACAAGCTATTTCTCTTATAGAGGAACTTAACAAAAATAGTTGGGGTATTTCATTCACATATAACATGGATAAAGAAAAAATCCATTATCTGGACCTGGAAATCAGTCACTCTAATAATAAAATTATAAGTAAAACCTTTTTTAAAAAAAACGGATTCTAATGGATTTTTGGACTTTCGGAGCGCACATTATCCAAAATGGAAGCAGAACATACTGTTCAGCCAATAGCTGCGCATCCGAAAGAACAATACGAAAAACAAAGATTATGTGGAACAATCCAAAATTCGGACTAAAAAATTCTTGGATAAAAAACACCCCAAAAAATTGATAGCAGAAGCCTATGAAACCAACCTGAAAAAAACTCAAAATGAATGTCTGTATGAAAAACTCACAGAAAAAAAACAGTGCTCTGTTATAGACAATGAACAAACAAATACGTACAAAAAGAGAGATAAAGAAAATAATACAAGATGGCAATATAATTTTATTACTGCTTTTAATCAGGGAAGTGTGAAAGTAAGACAGATTTTAAAAAAGTATTGGTACATTCTAAGAAGGGATTCCTTTCTCAAAAAGTGGCTACCGGAGAATCCTGGTATCACATTCCGGAGGGGGGTTACTATTGGGAACATTATTGCGCCTAGTGTCTTAGGGAAACCCCTCTCTCCTTTAAGACCAAAAAAGACTCCTATACAAAATCCCCTTGGAGTTTTTAGATGTGGATCAAAAAAATGTCATTGCTGCAATATCATTAGTCACAAACAAAAATGTATCACATCAAGAAGCACAGGAGAGACAATAAATATAAACCAGCACCTTACTTGTGAGAGTGATCACGCTATCTACGTGATCAATTGTGCCTGTGGTCTTCAATACGTGGGCCGCACTACACAGACACTGCGGTCGCGTATGAATGGCCACAGACACAACACCAAAAAAGGTTTTTTAAAACACAGTTTGTCCAGACACCTTTTAGTTAAACACCACAAACAATTTGACATAAAGGTAACTCCTGTTGAACAAATACCACAGAATGACATAAATAGGATCCAGAAACTAAACAGAAAAGAGTCTTATTGGATCTTTAGATTGAAAACCCTATATCCAGATGGTCTCAATGATATAGTGGAAAATGTGTGAGGGGGAAGAAGAAAAAAAAAATGTATATTTAATAATGCACAGTCCTATTTACCAATACTGAAAATAATATTTGTTTTATTGTAAGATCTCATTCCTGTAAAAATAACTGTTATATTTTATGATTTTTTTTTATATACTAGACTAACAATTATGTATTTTTATGATCAGTACTATGTAATTTATTTTTTTATATAAATATAACCATCACCAGGTATATTTTAATCACAACTATGTATTCTAAAATTACTATTATATATCACTTTCTCTTTCTATATATATAAGGAGGGGAAAGTGAAGGAAATGATAAGAGAAAGGAATTTTATTATATATATGTTCATTCTAATATCAAAAAATCTACCATTCTAGTACACAGAATGGTGCTAGAATGTAATGCTGAACAACTACCCACTCTCCTAACTTAATTGGGGTGTGGTGTCAATCCTAATCAATTCAACCAAGTCAAGGAAAGAAGAAAAAAAAAACACGACATCTTAAGAGTAACTAGTCTATAAAGATTGTCTTCCCTTAAAGTCCTTACAAGTGCATATTATACCTGATGAAGGCTGTTGCTGGCAGAAACGCGTTGTTTGTTCTTAATATAGTGTCCGAATAAATCTGATTTTGAGAAAAAAAATTCATCTGTAACGATCCTTATCCTCTGGAAGCGCCGAAAAAGGGAAATCTTCTCTCCACTACAACCTACTCCATATTGGGAGAGGATTTTGGAGATGGGAATACCCCTGTAATAAAAGCTGAGCTCTGACTGGTTGCTATGGGTAACGAGAATAGTTGTAATTCTGCTCCATAATCTACATAATTTCTCCCCTTTCTCATCATTCAGGTGGATGTGACGGGGTCCTGGGTCTCCTCCTCCGCTTCCATCCGGTCAGTCTTGTCATGGCTCAGTGAAGGCTAAGAAGCGGGTTATTCTGTTCTTCTTGGCTTTCTCCTGTCCCTATTCTCCAATCGATTCTTCTTGCCTTCCTTGTGGTTTGTGAGCTCCCGTGTGTCTCCTCTCACCTGCGCTCCTGTGTATGCAGGCACCTGCCATTGTGATGTCATCGCTATGTCATAGATTCCACATTCCGGCACCTGCCATTGTGATGTCATCGCTATGTCGCCATGCTTCCACATGCTGGTATGTGCCTCTGTGATATCACAGCTTTGGCCAATATGGCTGTAGTCCTGGGGCAGCATAAGTCACATGACTGGTACCAGTCGTATGGTTCAGGACATTGCAGTCCAATTGAAGAAATCATTGCTTGATTACAATCCGGTTTTCCACACAATTTACCTCACACACATTATTTACACCAGTGCATTATTAATGGCCGTACAGAACTAGGCCTCAAAAAGGCTGGGTTTATTGAGGTCCTGACAAGACCAGGTAATGAAGGGTTTATTACAGGGTTTGATATGGAGGTTGGATGTGGAACTAGGAATGTGATAGGCTGGTGGTGGAGTTCTAGTGAGATTTATATAATAGGAGGGCAGCCATATTTGGCGTGACATTCAGTGCTGGCTTCACTTTCCTCTCCTACAGACATCATTGACATCTGGAGGAGGTGGGAGAGCAGCTGCAGCGGTCAATTCCTCCAAAGTACGAGAGAGTGACGACACCTCTGATTGGCCGCAGGGATCGCGGGCCCCGGGAGAGCCAGTGCTGACACTGCTGGAATGGCCAAACCAGGTCTTCATAGGTAATTGAATAAAATGGAGGTTTATTTAGAATAAAGTTACAAGTAAAGGTATAGATAAGGATAAGATATAAAAACCTTATCCAGAAACCCCTATGAATGAGAAGTGGGTCTGCCTTCTTGCAAAAGGGTGCAGTATTTAAATGTAAATTTCTCTCATGCATGGAGTTTCCACGCACGCCCAGACAATATAATGAAATGACATGGAAATCTGTATTCCAAGCAAAACATCCATATTCACAGGTGATTTGAATGAGAGAAAAATGTATTTTGAATAATAGTTACAGTTCAGAGATGGAGATGAGACATAAAATGCGTATACAGGACCCCTATGAATGAGAGAGGGACCTACTCTGTTACAGAAGAGTGCAGGATCTAAACCAAAGTTCTGGCTCACAGTAACAAAGTTTCCATGCATGTTCAGATTAAACATTACAATTCTTAGTTCTCAAGGATAAGTCTGTTGCAGGAGACCTCCAGACGCCTGGTTTCTGTGAGTACATTTTATCTATGGAATAACATGGTACAGAACTTTCTAACAATATCTGCAGGCTCAGCCTTGATTTCCCTTACAGAAACAAAACATGATTTAATAAAGCTAGACTATATCAGACGTATCACAAGTAATATAACATATTGGAAAATTATGGATTATAATTACTGTATTGATTATTTTCTTTATTAGAAATATTTAAAGTAAAATATAATTAGTACTTAAGCATAAATCTGACAAGGAGGCTTCCAGGCGGTTTGTTTCTGAAAGAATATCTGATCTATAGTGCAATGTCTTACAGAACCTTCTGACCATATCGGAAGCTTAGCACAGAGGCAGATCTGTTTTCCGGCACCCGGAGCAAGACTTCAGTTTGGCGCCCCCCACACACACCGCTCATGCAGTTTGAATAGTAGTCATGTGACCGTTCATATACGATTTGCTTTTTGACAGTCATGTGACTAGCTGCTCTTCCTAATTCTCTCAATTTCAGTGAAAAACTACAGCCCCTATTTCATGAAGAGAAGCAGGATTAAAGGCTAGTTGTCACATAACCGTAAGTATGAAAATCACATACGAGTGGTCATGTGGTGTCTGCTGGACCCAGCTAGCAGAGCTGAATCCTGACATTGAGTATATTGCACGCTGTTAAGGTTGGGCATGCTACAGTACTTAATTTTATAATTAAAAGGGTTGTCCAGGTTTTTGATTAAAGTCGGCAGTGACTCTAGGTGGCTGCAGACTTCTGAATACTCGCAGCGCATGCACTGCACACTTTCACCTTTCCTCCAGCACAGGAGAATCCTGAAAGGTCATGTGAGTGCAAGTATGAGATTTTCATACTTCTGTCCACATTCCAACTAAACGTGACCAGCCTCACTCAAGTCATTTGTATAGAATGAGGCCACGCATGTCTAGTTGGCATGTGACCAAGTGTATGCAAATTGCATAATTGTGGTTTCAAGATTTCCTGCTCTCACCACTAGCGCCAGAGAATCCTGACCGCATGCAGTGCACATGCGCACGGTGAAAATTCAGAGGTCTGCTGTCAGTGATTGCAGACTTTCATCACAAATTTGAACAGCCCTTTTAATTTTTCTAAAACAAATAAAAACAGAGTAACTCTTGTCAGACAGCACAACACTTTATTAATATGGCCATGTATCGTGTAATTTTATAAGTTATGGACTGTTCAATGTGTACAGGATCAGAACCAATAACTGCACAAAAATACATCAACATAACTACCAGCAGTATGCAAAAATACAGCATCACAACCCTCATCAATACAGTACAACACCAGAACCACCATCAGTACATGTACTGTCTCCTCCTTGGTATGTCCTCACACTGTCTCTTCATGTTACCCCTTTCCCCACATTACCCAGTCTCTATTATGTGCCTGCACAAACTTTTCTCCTCCTATACTGTCTCCTGACACATCCCCCCCACCATTCCTTATACTATTTCTGCACACATCCCCCCCGTTCCTCATTATTTCCACACACCCATTCACGCTTGCTCCTCACATATTCCCTCCCCGCAGTGTTTCCACACCCATTCCTCACCCCCGCTCACTATGCTGTTTCCTCACACATTCTCCCCTCGCTCTCCATTCTGTATCCCAATGCATCCCCCTTCCTATCCTGATCCCACACTCACCCCCCCCCTCCTCTCCGTACTGTTTCTTCACACATTCTCTCCATACTGTCTCCTCAAATTCACCCAGCATTACAATAATTCTTTGGTTCCTTCAGCTTAATTGGGGCCCTTGCCACACCAACAGACATTCTTCACGCCTATGTGTCGCTGAAGAGTGTCATCAGCAGTGTAATCAGATGACCTAATGACGCTGCTGACGTCGCCCTGACCCAGAAGTGCGGGAAGTCAGTGCTTGAATTGTTCTTGTGCATGAAAGACGTGAGTAAAGTTGATTGCTGGGAGCCGTTGTTGCACCTGCTCTGAGCCGGCCATCAAGCTAATAGCTGAATCCCATTATGGGGGCGGCATAGACACGTCTGACCGCGACTTTAGGTGGCCCGATGGCGCCCCCTGGCCTGCTGCACTGAAGTTTAATGCCACACCTGCACCCCCTTAGATACGCCCCTGATTAGAATTGGTTTCTTTTAGCTGAAACAAAACATCACTTTATAAAGCTGACATATAATCCGTCATTTGCCAATATGTTATATTACTTGTTATAATAGCTATACGGATTATTTTCATCAGTTCCCACCTTTGTTTTGCACGTAAACAACTCTATGAATCACAAAATTAAAAGCAATAGCTACTTTTTCAAGCTTAAAAGTACACTGTTTCTATTTCGAATCTTCATGTGTATTTGCAATGTCTAGAATTATAATAACACAAATTGCAACAATAGGTTTTGAGGATTGAAACAAAGAACTCAATCAACTGAGCTCCTAGGGAACCTATTTTGGATGCTATCACTTGGAGCTCTTTTACATTCTTGAGATGCTGAATCACAACTTCAGAGCTATCAAAGATACAACATTAATCCTCCACGAATGAACACACAACCTTGAGCTGCCAGTAAGAAATCTGCTACTCTACATGTCTGTTCTAATTCTAAAGAGATTTCTGCCAGAGCATCAGAAGTCTCATTGATAACCTGGTCCATAATATTACTATACAGATTTAGCTTTTTCATAATGAGGATACCCCAACCTATCAAAATCGGGGCCATTGAATAGAATCATAGATTCGTAGCTGTAAGTGACCTCCAGGTTCAGCGTGTTCAACCCCCTGCTCAATGCAAGGTTCAATAAACCATCTCCGGACAGATGTCTGTCCAGCCTCTGTTTGAAGACTTCTATTGAAGGCGAACTCGCCACCTCTCGTGGCAGCCTGTTCCACTCATTGATCACCCTGTCAAAATGTTTTTTCTAATATCTAATCTGTATCTGCTCCCTTTTCAGTTTTATTCCATTGCTTCTCGTGTTTCCATGTGCAAATTAGAATAAAGATGATCCCTCTACACTGTCCCATCCCTTCAGATATTTGTAGACAGCTATTAAGTCTCCTCTTGGCCTTCTTTTTGCAAGCTAAACATTCTCAGATCCTTTAACCGTTCCTCATTGGACATAGTTTGCAGTCCGCTCAATATCCTTGTGGATCTTCACTGAACTTGTTCCAGTTTTTCGATGTCTTTTTCAAATGTGATGCCCAGAAGTGGACACAGTATTTCAGATGAGGTCTGACCATGGAGGAGTAGAGGGGGATAATTACTTCCCTTTATCTAGATTCTATGCTTCTCTTAATACATCCCAGAACTGTTTGCCTTTATTTCTGCTGCATCACACTGTTGACTTATGTGCAGTCTGTGATCTATTATTATACCCAAGTCTTTTTCACATGTGCTGTTGCTTGGTTCTATTCTTCCCATTCTGTAGATGTCCTTTTCACTTTTTTCTTGCCCAATGAATGTAATTTTAAAAGTGGTAAAAATATCCCTTCTGATAATGATAGCCATGTGATGTGAAGAGCTAATCAGTTCTTTAACCCCTTCACCCTTGTTTCACCTTCATGACTAGGCCAACTTGTACAATTTAGACCACTGCCACTTTATATTGTAGTAACCCTGAACGCTTCAAATCCCAATGATTGAGATTGGGTTGTTTTTTTTTTGACACATTGTACTTTTAGTGGTAAACTTACAGTTAGGTCCATATATATTTGGACAGAGACAAAATTTTTCTCATTTTGGTTCTAGACATTACCACAATGAATTTTAAACAAAACAATTCAGATGCAGTTGAAGTTCAGACTTTCAGCTTTTATTTGAGGGTATCCACATTAAAATTGGATGAAGGGTTTAGGAGTTTCAGCTCCTTAACATGTGCCACCCTGTTTTTAAAGGGACCAAAAGTAATTGGACAATTGACTCCAAGGCTATTTCATGGACAGGTGTGGGCAATCCCTTCGTTATGTCATTCTCAATTAGGCAGATAAAAGGCCTGGAGTTGATTTGAGGTGTGGTGCTTGCATTTGGAAGGTTTTGCTGTGAAGTAAACATGCGGTCAAAGGAGCTCTCCATGCAGGTGAAACAAGCCATCCTTAAGCTGCAAAAACAGAAAAAACCCATCCGAGAAATTGCTACAATAATGTTTATTGCTCCTAATGTTTGGTAACAGCTCCATCTCCTGGCGATTAATGTATACATTTTAGTTTCAGTTTGCAATGTATTGTGGGAGGTTCCTGAGGCATTCTGTCATTATTGCAATGCATTGTGGTCTTATTATGACACTGTGAAAATACCAGCAGCCATTTCCTGCATTCTTCTGAGGCAAAACCACCTCACGTGTTGCTCTGTCTTGTTCTTTGCATACAGCCTGTTTTAGCATAGTTGGTAAGCTACTATCTGTGTTACAATGCACTGATGTTAGAAGTGTATTGATGTATTAGATGGGTAATCATCATCTTCCTGTCCATCTACAATCAATAAAAGAAGGTTACAAGTTCACAGCCTCTTTTTCTTAAAGAAGACAGGGGGTTTAGCTACATGTCTCACTGCACACCGTGCTATCGTGTGAGGACAGTATAGATATAAACGTTGTGCCTTCTTCATTTGTCTCATTAATTTGTAATCCTGCCTGAAGAAGCAGCCCCTGTGCTCTGAAAGCTTGCATATATATTTACTAGATGGTGGCCCGATTCTAACGCATCGGGTATTCTAGAATATGTATGCGGCCGACCGGGCGCAATCAGCAGAGCGTTGTTTAAATTTGCCGCCAAAATCGCTGATTGGTCGCGGCCGGCAACCGCGACCAAGCAGAAGAACGGTGTTTAAATTTGGCGGCAATATCAGTGATTTGGTCGCGGGTGGCGGCCGCGACCAATCAGCGAACTGTGTTAGTGAGGACCGGAGAGCTTGTTTAAATTTGGCAATAAAATCGCTGATTGGTCGCGGCCGCGACCAATCAGCAGTGCGGGGTTTAAATTTGGCGCCAATATCGCTGATTGGTCGCGGTTGGCTGGTGGCCGCGACCAATCAGCAGAGCGTTGTTTAAATTTGGCGCCAATCTCGCTGATATCAGCAGAGCGTTGTTTAAATTTGCCGCCAAAATCGCTGGTTGGTCGCTGCCGGCAACCGCGACCAAGCAGAAAAACGGTGTTTAAATTTGGCGGCAATATCGGTGATTGGTCGCGGGTGGCGGCTGCGACCAATCAGCAGAGCGTTGTTTAAATTTGGCGCCAAAATCGCTGAATGGTCGCGGCGCGCGACCAATCAGCGAATCGTATTAGGACCGGGCAGCGGCGCTGCCTGTGCGGCTACTTCCGCTGCGAGAAGCCGGGAGATGAGTGCCTCGCGCCGCCTCATCTCCCGGCTGCATCGCCGCTGACCTCCGTCCTGCAGATGAGCCGCTAACGGCCGCCATCTTTTTCTCAAATCCCACGTCGCTGATTGGCCGCTGCCGGACCAATCAGCGACGCTGGATTTCCTGGACAGACAGACAGACGGGATAAGACGATTATATATATAGATTCTGGTTAGTCAATAAAGGTATCCATGGCCGGACTGGGTCAAAAAAGCAGCCCTGCCACACAAACCCCACCAGCCCACACACTAGAAGGGTATGTGCACACGGTCGGTATTGGCAGCGCTTTCAACGCAGTATACTTTATGCTGCATCCAAAGCGCTGCACGCAGGTGAATCCGCTTGTGTTCATTGAACCATGCGGATTCACTGCATCCTATACATTGCACTGATTGAATTTCTCTTGTGGAAACTAGCGACTCCGCAAGAGAAATTGACATGCTGCGGTCTGGAAAGACGCATCGCATCTCTGTGTCCACGGGTGATTGTACAAATCCCATCTACTACATATATGCTGTAACATATGATCGTGTGCACATACCCTAACACTCGTTACCCCCGATCATTGCTTTACTTTGTTGTGCCCCTCACTCTCTTAAAAGGAGTTATTTGAAGAGGTGCATGTGAATGGCGCCACAGTGCGTATGATTGACTACAGCTCCATTTACATGGTGCTCTACAGAGCTCCGATTCTCAGGATCATGGGGGTTCCAACAGTCGGATCTCCAGCGATTGGACAGTTATCCCCTATCCAGAGGAGAAGGCATTACTTGGAATAATCAATTTAAACAGATTTTCCAATATTTATTTTTATTTGGCCATAGTAATATTGAAAATACTAAACCAATATTGACGCCTCTCCGACAACAGGACAGGAGGAGTGGTACTGTGCGGTGTATGTATACAGGACAGCAGGAGTGGTACTGTGCGGTGTATGTATACAGGACAGGAGGAGTGGTACTGTGTGGTGTATGTATACAGGACAGGAGGAGTGGTACTGTGTGGTGCATGTATACAGGACAGGAGGAGTGGTACTGTGCGGTGTATGTGGACAGGAGGAGTGGTACTGTGCGGTGTGTATATTCAGTGGGTACGGAAAGTATTCAGACCCCTTTAAAATTTTCACTCTTTGTTTCATTGCAGCAATTTGGTAAATTCTAAAAAGTTAATTTTTTTTCTCATTAAAGTACACTCTGCACCCCATCTTAATTTTTTTTCAATTTATTAAAAAAGAAAAACTGAAATATCACATAGTCATAAGTATTCAGACCCTTTGCTCAGACACTCATATTTAAGTCACATGCTGTCCATTTCCTTGTGATCCTCCTTCAGATGGTTCTACTCCTTCACTGGAGTCCAGCTATCTATATAAGACCTCACAGATCACAGTGCATGTCAGACCAAATGAGAATCATGAGCTCAAAAGGAACTGCCCAAGGAGCTCAGAGACAGAATTGTGGCAAGGCACAGATTTGGCCAAGGTTACCGAATTTCTGCATTACTCAAGGTTCCTAAGAGCACAGTGGCCTCCATAATTTTTAAATGGAAGAAGTTTGGGACCATCTAAGCGATATGTGTGGAGAAAACCAGGCACTGCTCACCACCTGCCCCATGGTCATAAGTATTCAGACCCTTTGCTCAGTATTGAGTAGAAGCACCCTTTTGAGCTAGTACAGCTATGAGTCTTCTTGGGAATGATGCAACAAGTTTTTCCAGGACGTCCCTCCTGACAGCACCATCAGGAGGTCGTCCTTCATATCCTTGATAGGGACAGGAAACACTCAAGAGGTTAAAAGGCCCCTCCCTCCACCCTCACTCCAGTGTTTTTCCTGTCCCTATCAGGGACGGACACAGAAGAGGATTACATACCGGGAGCAGGAGTTCCTGAAGCCGGGCGCAGGAGGATCGGGCCGGGGTCCTCGCACTCCTCCCTTCCCTCCTGCCAGGGTCCGGAGGCCGACACCCCGCTGAAACCAGGGGTCCCTCAGCCTTTTTTTTTCCGGTGGGAGTGAAACAGTCTCCCCGCAAAGGGGGCTCTTGGTTCCAGCAGCTGCAGCCCTGCATACTCCGGCGTGCACAAGATGGCGGAGACAGCACTTCCGGTTACAGAGGGAGCGATACGCGAACCTCTAGTAACCGACGTGCGTTCCACAGTGGAACGCACTTCTGGAAAATTTGAAAAAAATGGCGCCAAACTAAAAATTAAAGGAGAAACGCCCTTTTTTCTGACGATTCAGATGGAAGACAGGTGAGAGGGTCTATTTAAGGTGGGATGGGACTAAGGTTATCAGTCAACCAGCACACCAGCAATGGCAGATCAAACCACTGGTCGTTCTGTCACTCAGACTGAACCTCCAGCCCAAGTAAATTTACTGGGTACTTCCCCTCTTCTCACTTCATTACCATTGGTATACGGTAGTAAAAGTCTTGTGCTCCTTGTCTTTTTAGGACAAGGAGACACCTAAAAAAGACTCGATAACATCAGCTCCTAAGAAAAGGAGATGCGCCATCTATAACAAGAAACTACCGGACACATACGGGAAACAGTTATGCTCTACCTGTATTGCAAAAATTGTCAAAGAATTACATTCCTCCTTCATGTCAGACTTAAAACCCATAGTAAGAGAGGAATTGCAGAGTACTGTCACAGACTTAGTCGCTCCCCAAGCTCCTCAGGGTGCGCCCCGTCTCAAGAGGCCACGTCAGGAGCTGGAGTCCAGTTCTGGGGAAGAAGAATTGTCGGATTTTTCTGCCCCCGATCAGGACAGGGAAGATTCTATCATTAACCCTCCAGAAGAGAAGAAAAAAAATCTCTTCTCCTGGGAAGATACCGATACACTGTTAACCGCAGTAAGAAACACTATGCAAATAGAAAACACTTATCAACCGTCATCAGTGCAAGATGAGATGTTTGGGGGGTTGAGAACCCGCAGGAATAAGGTTTTTCCCTTAAATAATCACATTAAGGCAATGATCCTGGAAGAGTGGGAGGACGCAGAGAAGAAGCTAGTAATTCCCAGAAGCTTCAGAACTCGCCTACCATTCGAACCAGAAGATATAAAATTATGGGAGGAAACCCCAAAAATTGATATTCCGATTGCCAGGGTAGCGAAAAAAACATCCATCCCGTTTGAGGATTCATCATCTCTAAAGGATGCAATGGATAGGAAAGCAGACAGTCTCCTTAAAAAGACCTGGGAAACATCTGCAGCAATAATAAAAGCCAATATCGCATCCATGAGTATATGGCTGGAACAACTGGAAGACCACCTGAGGAGGAAGATATCCAGAGAGAAGATCCTCTACTCCATTACGCTACTTAAGATGGCAACAGGGTTCATCGCAGATGCCTCGGCAGAATCAATAAGATTTGCTGCTCGGAATGGGGCCCTTTCTACTACATCCAGGAGAGCAATATGGCTAAAAACCTGGTAAGGTGACAGTCATTCTAAAAGTAAATTATGTGCCATTCCCTTTTCAGGCCTCCAGGTGTTTGGTCCAGTATTGGATGAAATACTGGAGAAGGCCTCAGATGAAAAAAAGGGATTTCCGGAGGAGACACCTAAGAAGGTGTCCTCCTTTCGGAAACCTCGTTACCAGCAAAAGCCAGAATATTCCGGAAAAGGGAAGTCAGGTAGATGGAGCTACCAGAAGGGAGGTATCTCGAGGAATCCCCTTCCCTCTACAAGTGCTAACACACGTAGAAGATGACGCCAGGACAGTGGGAGGAAGACTCCAATTTTTCCACGGAGCTTGGATGAAGATTACCAACAGCCCATGGATTCTTCAGTCTATCGCACAGGGCTACAAGATAGAATTCGGACAGATTCCGCAGGGAAGGTTTCACCTGACAACAACCCATTCCGCCCAGGTCTCCAAAAGGCTGCTAACAGACGTGAGGAAGCTGATAAAATCGGGAGCAGTAATACCAGTACCAGAAGCAGAACAGTTCCTGGGCTTTTACTTGAGTCTTTTTTCGATAAAGAAACCCGGGGGCGATTATTGCACCATAATAAATCTGAAATCTCTAAACAAATCAGTCGTTTACAAAAAATTCAAAATGGAATCAATCAGGTCGACAATTCGCTTAATCGGACACAACATGGTGATGTGTACAATAGATCTCAAAGAGGCCTATTATCATGTCCCAATTCACCGTCACAGTCAAAAATTTCTACGGTTTGCTCTGAAAGGAGACACCATTCTAGTTTACTTGTCTTCCGTTTGGCCTATCTTCAGCTCCACGTATCTTTACCAAACTGATGGCCGAAGTTATGGCGTTCCTCAGGGAACAAGGAATATTAATCATTCAATATCTAGACGACTTCCTAGTATTGACAGACTCTCCACAGCAGCTAAAAACCAACCTAACATCCTGACCCTAAAAAATTTAGGATGGATTATAAACTGGGAAAAATCACATCTTGTACCAGAAAGAAGAAAGATTTTTTAGGGAATCCTACTAGACTCAGAACAACAAATGTCTTTTCTGCCGGAAAAGAAACAGACAGAGCTCAGGGTCAAGATCAAGAAATTCATGAGGAACACGAAAGTTACGATTCGGGAATGTATGAAAATCCTGGGTCTCATGACAGCTTCCATACCGGGAGTCAGGTGGAGCCAATTCCATTCAAGACAATTGCAACAACAAATTCTATCAACCTGGAATGGGAAAATGGTCGATCTGGACAAAAAGGTTTCCTTATCAAAGGTAACCAAAAGATCATTGACTTGGTGGACCTCCAAGGCCAACCTACAGGAAGGAGTCATGTGGAAATTAACCCCATTCATGACTCTCACTACCGATGCGAGCAGCAGAGGCTGGGGTGCTCACGTAAATGGTCAATACCTACAAGGTACCTGGCAGACGCAGGATCATCCCAGATCATCAAATCTAAGAGAGCTTCAGGCCGTCTGGGAGGCATTAAAGTGTCAAAAACATCTAAAAGGTCAACATGTCAGAGTATTAACAGACAACATGTGGCTTTTCTCAAACATCAGGGAGGTCCTCGTCACCACCTTCTACAATCCTTGGCGGGCAAAATCTTCCAGTGGACAGAAAGTTCGGTCCTTTCAATATCTGCAGTACATCTAAAAGGCTCTCAAAATACAGTAACAGACTTCCTCAGTCGAGAAACTGTTCTACAGTCAGAATGGGAGTTGAATTGGGAGGTGTTTCGTCAGGTAACACATCGATGGGGCATTCCCCAATGGGATCTTTTCGCCACTCAGTAAAACGCAAAGGCAGAAAAATTCTTCTCCCTCAATCCAGAAGACAGACCAGAAATGATAGATGCGTTATCTCAAAGATGGAACATGAATCTAGCATATGCATTCCCTCCTATACCCTTGATACCGTGGGTGCTAAAGAAGATTCAGGAAGACCGAGCCAGGGTGATAATAATCCTCCCTTTCTGGCCCAAGAGAAGTTGGTTCCCCTTACTGAAGAAAATGTCCCTGGAGGATCCAATAATTCTTCCGGAGAGGCAGGACTTGCTGTTTCAGGGCCTGATATTCCATCCCGATGTGAAATTTCTCCAGCTTTCGGCATGGACCCTGAAAGGCAGATCCTGAGATCTAGAGGCCTATCAGACGCAGTAATCTCAAACATGCAAATAGTAAGAAACCTGTAACATCGGCCATCTATACAAAAATCTGGAAGAGATTCTGTTTGCAGTACCAACCAGCATCTGAGAGTTCCGTTCCAGACTTCCCCAAAATATTAGAATTCTTGCAGACAGGGTTTGAAAAAGGTCTAAGGCTCAGCACATTAAAAGTACAAATTGCTGCATTGAGTGCTTTCATGGATTACCAACTAGCTCACCATCCATGGGTAGAAAGATTTGTTAAGGCTACAACAAGGTTAAGACCAACAATTAAAACCCATATCCCACCATGGGACTTGAATATGGCCCTAAAGAGCCTATGCAACAAGCCCTTCGAGCCTCTCATAGAATCAAACATAAAATTCTTCTCACTTAAGACAGTGTTCCTAGTCACAATAACCACAGCAAGAAGGATAGGGGAAATTCAAGCATTCTCAATCAGAGACCCATACTTGAAATGCCTAGAGGATTGTATTATCCTTAGGTTAGACCCAGCTTTTTTGCCAAAAGTGGTTACCCCTTTCCATATGAATCAGGAGGTAGTTCTACCCTTTTTTTGTCAGGACTATAAGAATGATCAAGAACTAACTTTCCACTCACTTGATGTCAGGAGATTAGTTCTACACTACCTAGAAGTCACAAAGGACTGGCGCATAGATTCCAACCTATTTATACAGTTTGGGGGAAAAAAATAGGGGGAAAAAAGCAACAAAATCTACATTAGCAAGATGGGTCAGATCAGTAATTAGTCTAGCCTATTTAGCCGAGGGGAAGTCCCCTCCAGAAAATATTAGAGCCCATTCTACCAGGGCTATGTCCGCATCATGGGCAGAAAGAGCAGGGGCATCTGTGGACCAAATCTGAAGAGCGGAAACTTGAACAAATCTGAACACCTTCTGTAAACATTATAAATTGGACATTCTATCAGGCCAAAAGATGGCCTTCGGAAGGAAGGTCCTCCAGGCAGTGGTCCCCCCCCTAAAATGTATACTCTGGTATTCTCCTGATGGTGCTGTCAGGAGGGACGTCCTGGAAAGTAGTCATTAGACCTACTGGTAATAGGGTTTCCAGGAGTCCCTCATGACAGCACCCATTATATTCCCTCCCTAAATATTCCTAAACGGCTATGTGAAATTAACATAGATTGTTGAAAGGCAAATAAAATAGAGTTGCATCCATCCTGGTGTGGTACTTGGAAAATCACTGGAGTGAGGGTGGAGGGAGGGGCCTTTTAACCTCTTGTGTGTTTCCTGTCCCTATCAAGGATATGAAGGACGAGCTCCTGATGGTGCTGTCATGAGGGACTCCTGGAATCCCTATTACCGGTAGGTCTAATGCCTACTTTCACACCTGGATTTGGGGATCCTCTGCCATTCTTCCTTGCAGATCCTCTCCAGTTCCGTCAGGTTGGATGGTGAACGTTGGTGGACAACCATTTTCAGGTCTCTCCAGAGATGGTCAATTGGGTTTAGGTCAGGGCTCTGGCTGGGCCAGTCAAAAATGGTCACAGAGTTGTTCTGAAGCCACTCCTTTGTTATTTTAGCTGGGTCATTGTCTTGTTGGAAGGTGAACCTTCGGCCATGTCTGAGGTCCAGAGCACTCTGAAAGAGGTTTTCATCCAAGATATCTCTGTACTTGGCCGCATTCATGTTTCCTTCAATTGCAACCAGTCGTCCTGTCTCTGCAGCTGAAAAACACCCCCATAGCATGATGCTGCTACCACGTTTGACTGTTGGGATGTGGTGAGCAGTGCCTGGTTTTCTCCACACATACTGCTTAGAACTTTTTGGTGATAATTCTATCTTCGTCTCATCAGACCAGAGAATCTTATTTCTCATAGTCTGGGAGTCCTTCATGTGTTTTTGAGCAAACTATATGAGGGCTTTCATATGTCTTGCACTGAGGAGAGGCTTCCATCAAGCCACTCTGCCATAAAGACCTGACTTGTGGAGGGCTGCAGTGATAGCTGACTTTGTGGAACTTTCTCCCATCTCCCTACTGCATCTCTGGAGCTAAGCCTCAGTGATCTTGGGGTTCTTCTTTACATCTCTCACCAAGGCTCTTCTCCCCCGATTGCTCAGTTTGGCTGGACGACCAGGTCTATGAAGACTTCTGGTGGTCCCAAACGTCTTCCATTTAAAAATTATGGAAGCCACTGTGCTCTTAGGAACCTTGAGTAATGCAGAAATTCTGTAACCTTGGCCAAATCTGTGCCTTGCCACAATTCTGTCTCTGAGCTCCTTGGGCAGTTCAAATGAGAATCATGAGCTCAAAAGGGTCTGACATGCACTGTGATCTGTGAGGTCATATATAGACAGCTGGACTCTAGTGAAGGAGTAGAACTATCTGAAGGAGGATCACAAGGAAATGGACAGCATGTGACTTAAATATGAGTGTCTGAGCAAAGGGTCTGAATACTTATGACTATGTGATATTTCAGTTTTTCTTTAATAAATTTGCAAAAATTTCTACATTTCTGTTTTTTTTTCAGTCAAGAATTTACCAAATGGCTGCAATGAAACAAAAAGTGAAAAATGTAAAGGGGTCTGAATACTTTTCGAACCCACTGTATACAGGACAGGAGAAGTGGTACTGTGCAATGTGTATATATACTGGACAGGAGAAGTGGTACTGTGCAGTGTGTGTATTTACACAGGACAGGACAAGTGGTACTGTGCGGTGTGCATGTATACAGGACAGGACAAGTGGTACTGTGCGGTGTGTATGTATACAGGACAGGAGGAGTGGTACTGTGCGGTGTGTATGTATACAGGACAGGAGGAGTGGTACTGTGCGGTGTGTATGTATACAGGACAGGACAAGTGGTACTGTGCGGTGTGTATATATACAGAACATGTGCAGCACTAAATCAAAGGAATCTGTCACCCCTTGGGAAGTTTTTAAGCTATTAATACGAGCATACAAGTGATAGGACTATTATCACCATTCTACCTGTATGCTCATATCTGTGGTCTTGTGGAGAAATCATCTTTTATTTCTTTATGGTAATGATTTCTTCCAGGTTCTGCGGCGCACGGTGCCTGGAAGAAAACTCTGCCTCCGGTTTTCATTTGCGTACCATCCCTCTCCCATCAGCGTCACGTGGTCCTGTGATGTGTATTGGTGGCCCAGGAATCCCGCCCCTGCAATAGTGTGATTATACGCACCTTTTCTGTCATTCAATGGGCAGAGTACAGGTCACAGGGTCCTGTGACGCCAATGGGAGAGGTGACACGCAAATGAAGACACCGGAGGCAGAGTTTTCTTCCAGGCATCACACCCCGCAGTGCCTGGAAGAGATCATTACCATAAAGAAATAAGATGATTTCTCCACAACAAGACGCAGATATGAGGCATACAGGTAGGACTATTATAACCATTCTATCACCTGTATGCCCGTATTAATAGCTAAAAAACATCCCAGGGGGTGACAGATTCCATTTAAGAAGTGGACTCTTTATTAGCCCATGTAACAACATTTCAGTTCCATAGCAGAGAAATGTTCTGTTGTGGATCCGAAACATTGCCACATGGGCTAATATATATATATATATATATACTAGATGGTGGCCCGATTCTAATGCATCGGGTATTCTAGAATATGCATGCGGCTGACCGGGCGCGACTAAGCAGTGAAGCAGTGTTTAAATGGGTTGTGCACTACTTTTAATTAACTTCACAATGTATCCCCTCGGTGCCCCTAATGAATTTTGTCATTACGTCATGTTGTCAATCCTGCTTGTGACAACATCGCTGACGACGCACAGCCAGCACGTAATTCTCCCGCCTGCAGCCGGATCTTGCTTCCGTTTACATCACGACTATTTGCGGCTGCAGCCGGATGTCTGCTGTTCCGCGCACCACAGTGAATGACGGGCTGTGGCCGGGGTTATCCCACATTGTGTCACATCCAGCATCCACAGCGCGGTCTGTCAATGTGGTTTGTATGGCTCCGTCATTCCTCTAATCTTGGTTTGTATGGCTGACTTATTTTGGATTGTACGGCTTTCTCATCTTAGCTTGTATGGCCCCCTTATCCTGGTTTTGTATGACCTACTCAGTCTCCCATCTCCACAGCACAGTTAAATAACTAAACCCTAATCCTCCCCTTGTTTCCTTTCTCTGCTCCAGCGCTGTCTGTCCTGTTTTCAGCAGCTCCTCGCAGGATGTGAGGCACAGCACGCGCTCTCAGATACTGCTGTGATTAGCTGCTGTCTGTAGATTCGCTGCTTTCCACGCCGGGACTAAGTGCGTGGAGAGGCACAAATCTGCATTCACTATAGTAGCACATGCTGCAGATGCGGCTATGAAGATTTAAGAATAATACTATGAATACACAAAATAATACTTTATTATTAACTATTACTGGTTATAGAACTTAATACAACTGAACAAAATTATTAAACAGATGATCAAAATATATAAACTATTCCATGAATATCTAACAATATTTTACAATAAATCATCGGACAAAAGAAGTACGACCCTAGAATATATTTCTTAACAATATCAACCTAAAATATTTTTGTACACAACATTTTTGGTGAATACTTTTGGACTATCTGTAAGCAACTTTCCTTGTAAATGAGTATCCAAAACTTGCACCTTGACATTAGATCTCATTTTAACTCTTGAAAATGCAATATAGAGTTCTCCATGACCAAAAACGGGCTCCGGTAAATATATGCCAACACGGTGTAGAGTTTGACCTTGTGACTTGTTTATTGTCATGGCAAATGCTGGTTTTACTGGAAACTGTTGACGTTGAAGCCTAAATGGAAGACCGGTGTCTGAAGGACATAAATCAATGCGTGGAATGAACACTTCGTCTCCTTTTGCAGATCCAGTGATCACTGTTGCTTGAATTATGTGGGAATGGAGTCCAGTAACAATAAGGCGAGTTCCATTACATAGACCATTTCTTGTATTTAGATTCCGCAGCAACATTACGATTGCTCCAACTTTAAGTTGTAGTCTGTGGGATGGCATTCCTGATGGCGTAACACTATTTAAAAATTCAACTGGATAATGCTCTCGTTCATCTTCATTGTCGACATCCACCGAATCATCACTTTTGTACAATTTATACTCTCCAGGCATTCTATCCATCACACGGGAATTTAGCAGAGCTACGTCATCGTTCTTGGGACAGAGAATTGCATAGGAAGAGGCCCTCTCAACACTGCTTTGGTCGTTCACATCTATTTCAACGCGTTGTCCAAAAACATCACTTACGATGCAGTCAGTGCACAACATGTCTTCTGGTATTTCAATAATGTCTTCTCCAAGGTTATATTCATTGCTAAGTTCACCATTACCAAGTTTAAGAAGCCAGTTGCTGTACTCTGGGTCAGAAGATCACATGTTGTTAATTAGTTGGAGTTTATTAAACTCTTTCCAAAGGTCTGACATTTTTAAGGTTGACTCGATAATATTTGTTCTTGTTCCATTTGGTACAACTGGAAGGCATTGCCTAAAATCTCCGCCAAAGACAAAAACTTTACCTCCAAAAGGAATTTCATTTTTTTCTGCAATATTTGTAGTCATAACTTCACGCAGAAGTCTGTCAATTAAGCTCAAAGCATATTTGGGTGCCATGGTGCACTCATCAAGTATCAAAAGATTTGCACTGTTTAACTGTTTTCCTGCAAATGTGTCTTGTTTGATTCTGGAAATGGAGATTTCATTGACTGGAACTGGTATACCAAAGAGTGAATGCATAGTGCGACCTCCTCTTAAAAGGTTTGCTGCAATACCTGTTGTAATCGATGGCAATACGACTTTTCCCAACCCTCTAACGTGATGCATTAAAACTTCATAGAGGTATGTTTTACCGCTGCCTCCAGGACCGTCAATAAAGAAACATTTTGGCTTTGGATCAGCTTGGTTTTCTACAGCGCTCACAATAGTGTCATATGCAATCCGTTGTTGTTGATTTAAGGAGTTTTTCTTCTCTGTTGCCAACAATAATTCATAAGCTTCGTCATACTCTTGAATTTGTGCAACTTGACTTGCAGGCTGTGGCAAATTAAAGTCTGAAAACGTTTTTCCATGCAGTAGTAGGACATTTTGGACATCTTGCATGGCATAAGATTCGCAATTTTGACAATTTCCACTTTTGTTGTGAAGACGTAATCTTCAATTATATGTTCTTTGAAATTTGTCCAAAGTTAAGCCGGATTTGTAGGCGGTCCAAAGACACAAATGTAGGCAAACAATTCACAAAGTTTCTTAGGCATATGTAGGGTAACTGCGTCTTCTAAAGTAAGTGTCCACATAGTATCATCCAATAGAAGTCCGAAAGCCAAAGCTGCAGCTTTAAATGTATCGTGCAATAACCATTAACTGTTTTCAAATCTTCGTAACTTCTAGATCCTTTGACATGCAGTAGTAACAGCCGAAGGCAATATCTTTCTTGATCCTTGACACTAACCGTATACATGCGTCCAATTATTCTGCTAAGTCCTCGTTGCCTTGGCTTCCAAGTTTTATTCCAAACGTAATGCTCTGGAATCTCTCGATACAAATACTGCCTTGCGTTTTCGTCACGTTGGTTCAGCAAAAACCATTCCATTAATGTTGACGTTGTGCTTAAATTTTTTGAGACATCTTCGACTTGAGCATTTTCAAAGAAATAAAGATGCTGTTGATTTGGTAAATGAATAGCTAAACGTAAAATGGCATGGGACTGTGAATGCATTGGAAACGCAAATATTCTCCAAGCAGCTTCTGGAGCACTGACATATCTTGAGTCAACAAACCGTGATGATTCATCGTGATTGACTGTTTTTTGTTGGATTTCGACGTTAGCTTTGTCATGTCCCTTGTAGATGTACTTGAAAAGGTATTTAACACTTTTTATTGAAGCGCAGATTTCAACGTTGATGTGACAGTTGTAGCGTTTTAATAAGTACTGGTTGTATGGAACTATCCATGAGTTATTTATAATCTTTTTGTTGTGTACAATGTTAGCAATCAGTTGTCTCCGGTAGGATGGGTAGCCGTCCAAATCTTTAACAGTGTGCTGTTTCAACTGCTTTGGAAACCCTTTTGTACACTTTCCGTTTTCCATGCATGGACTTTTTGGATTTGCTACACCGCATGGGCCATGAACCATATTACCGATTACAATATTATACAATTCAGGATACTTTTCTTGGTTAGGAATTTCAGCCCACACTATGTTGTCAATTTCGTCCTCCGTGCGAAACTTGGAATCCGCGTCTAAAATTAGTATATGCGCATGTGGGAGACCTCGTTTCTGAAACTCTATGACATGTACCATTGCTACGACTGTTCCAAAAAGCCCATTTTTGATGTCTTTAAAAAGGCTGCTGAGTTTTAGTCGAAATACGCGTGCAACTAAGTCCGGCCTGTGTTCAACTTGCTGCCAGGGTTGTAGATTTTCGGTAATTTCTGGCCATTTAGGATTACATGTCATTGTTAAAAAAATGTCAGGTCTTCCATACTTTGTTACTATTGCCATTGCATCTTGATAACGCTGTTGCATGTTGCGGGGGCTACCTTCAAAGGACGACGGGAGAATTACTGTTTTTCCAATTGGAATTCCTTTTTGAATGGATTGTTTTTGCAAATGTTCTTGAAGAACGCAGTAGTCTTCAACTTTAAGTTGTTTTTGGTTCATTCGTATGTAATTTAGCCGATTAGCTTCAATTTTAACGTATGCGTCGACTAAGTACTGTTGTGTCAGTTTCCCACCGTTTAAAATAGGATTGAAGTAATTTCGCACAGACAGAAGAAAACTGTAGTACTGTAGTTGTGTAATTCTTCTTGAACTTCCTTGCTGGTGTAGGTTTTCATGCCACCCTTGATCACCGCTTGGAAAGAATAGCGGATACAGAAGGGCATCAAGGTTGCTGTGCAAAATGCTAATACGTTGTGTTTTAGGAACGAAAGGGTTGTTTTTGTCTGGCTTAAGATGGACTAATATATCTCTTTGAAAAGGAGGCTCTCCATCATCGTTTTGAAAAACAACTGCGACCTCACTTACACGTGGTTTGTTGTAACATCGGGGATCTTGTTGACGTTCTTGTTATATGGCCATGATAATAGAAGGCATTTCCGTCCCATTTTGTATAGCTCTCTGTTCCTCCCCAGCTTCACCGTCTTTTAGCATGCGATATGTGGCAGCAAATGGGCTGATTGTTTGTAAATGTATGGCAATTAGGTTCATCAGTTCGGCATTACACTTTTCATTTTCTTTTCGGTTCATCCTTTGTTCTGTAGCCTCATTTGGATCAAAGATGTATAATTGTGCAAATGTTGGTGGTTGTCCTAGTTCTGGGTGAAGTGTTCCAGTGCGGTGGTAGATCTGGCCATGAATTTTAAAACAATACGGTCCGAATCCAGGGGGCGGTTCAATGTTGGCACCAAATGAAGCAAACGCATGAGAACTGTTGATACTTCTGATATTTTCCATAAAATTTCTACTGTGTTCAAGCGTTCCTTTCATCAACTGTTCAAACAGATCTGAGTAGTGACATCTTAGTAGCATCACTTTTCCTTTTTGGCAGCATTGAGTAAACTGATTGTCAGATGGTTTTTCCTAGATGAAATTCAGAGAGTCACATTTTGAACAAACTATATTCATATTCCCACAGTAGTGTTGAATAATTATGGTTTCTTTGTCTGTTACGTAACGTGCAAGTTGTTGAATGTTCTGCTGGGTTTGCCTTAGTTGGTAGAGCATTCGTTTTTGATAAATTTGTCGATCGTGTTGTTCTCGGTTTGTCCTGGATTCTGGAGATTCATTCAGCCGACATTGTCTATGGGATTCCGCATCGTGTTCCTGTCTAGCCGCAGTGTGTTGCGGTGTTTCCCATTCCCGACGTTGTCTGTGAGATTCCGCATCCTGAGCTTGTCTGGCGGCAGTGTGTTGTGGTGTCTCCTGTTTCCGACGTTGTCTGTGAGATTCCGCATCCTGGGCTTGTCTGGCGACAGTGTGTTGTGCTGTCTCTTGTTCCTGGCGTTTTTGGTGAGATTCGGCATCCTGGGCTTGCCTGGCGCCAGTGTGTTGTGGTGTCTCTTGTTCCCGACGTTGTCTTTGACATTCGGCATCCTGGGCTTGTCTGGCGACAGTGTGTTGTGGTGTCTCCTGTTCCCGACGTTTTCTGTGAGCTTCCGCATCCTGGGCTTTTCTGCCGGCAGTGTGTCTTGGTGTCTCCTGTTGCCGAATTTTTCTGTGATTTTCCACATCCTGGGCTTGTCTGGCTTCAGTGTGTGGTGTTGTTTTCTGTGAGCTTCCGCATCCTGGGCTTGTGGTGTTGTGGTGTCTCCTGTTCCCAGCGTTTTTGACGATATTCTGCATCCTTGGCTTGTCTGGCGGCAGTGTGTTGCGGTGTCTCCTGTTCCCGGCGTTTTTGGTGAGATTCCGCATCGTGGGCTTGTCTGGCGGCAATGTGTTGCGGTGTCTCCTTTTTCCGGCGTTTTTGGTGAGATTCCGCATCCTGGGCTTGTCTGGCGGCAGTGTGTTGCGGTGTCTCCTGTTCCCGGCGTTTTTTGTGAGATTCCGCATCCTGGACTTGTCTGGCGGCAGTGTGTTGCGGTGTCTCCTGTTCCCGGCGTTTTTTGTGAGATTTTGCATCCTGGACTTGTCTGGCAGCAGTGTGTTGCGGTGTCTCCTGTTCTCTGCGTTTTTTTTGAGATTCCGCATCCTGGGCTTGTCTGGCGGCAGTGTGTTGCGGTGTCTCCTGTTCCCGGCGTTTTTTGTGAGATTCCGCATCCTGGGCTTGTCTGGCAGCAGTGTGTTGCGGTGTCTCCTGTTCCCGGCGTTTTTGGTGAGATTCCGCATCCTGGGCTTGTCTGGCGGCAGTGTGTTGCGGTGTCTCCCGTTTCCGACATTGTCTGTGAGATTCCGCATCCTGGGCTTGTCTGGCAGCAGTATGTTGTGGTGTCTGTTGCTCTCGACGTTGTCGTTTTCTTGCTGCTTCTGCTCCTTTTCTGTCTTCCTCCGTGGCGTATTTTCGCTTACGACCCATTATAAAACAGGAAGCGTAAAGAAGTATCTCTTCAGCGCGCTGTCACTGGCAGAACGTGTTCAGTAAACCTGACTGAAGTCCCTCGCACAGTGTGACTGAAGTCCCTCGCACAGTGTGACTGAAGTCCCTCGCACAGTGTGGCTGAAGTCCCTCGCACAGTGTGGCTGAAGTCCCTCGCACAGTGTGGCTGAAGTCCCTCGCACAGTGTGGCTGAAGTCCCTCGCACAGTGTGGCTGAAGTCCCTCGCACAGTGTGGCTGAAGTCCCTCGCACAGTGTGGCTGAAGTCCCGTGCACAGTGTGGCTGAAGTCCCGTGCACAGTGTGACTGAAGTCCCGTGCACAGTGTGGCTGAAGTCCCGTGCACAGTGTGGCTGAAGTCCCGTGCACAGTGTGGCTGAAGTCACTCGCACAGTGTGGCTGAAGTCACTCGCACAGTGTGGCTGAAGTCCCTCGCACAGTGTGACTGAGAAAACCTGCTCAGTACGTTATGAGCAGTTTGTGAGTCACATGACCACATGGGCGGAGTTAGCCCTGCTAGCTTCCGAAGGTGGCGTAGCTATTTGAAATGTTGCGGTAATTGGCCAGAGAGCGTGTTTAAATTTGGCGCGAAAATCTGTGATTGGTCGCTGGCGGCGTCCGCGACCAATCATAGAAGCGGGTTTTAAATCTCGCGCGCCATGTTACTAAGGAGCGGACATCGTGTTTGAATTTAGCGTTAAAATCTCTGATTGGTCACGGAAGGAGGGCGCGACCAATCAGCCAATTGTATTAGTGAGGACCGGGGAGGGGCTGCCTGTGCGGCTACTTCCGCTCCGAGAAGCCGGGAGATGAGCGACTGCTCGCAGCAGAAGTATCCCGACCCGCAGCGCCGCTCCCCAGTCCTCCCTGGACATGCTAGCCGCTGATCTCCCGACAGTAGCCGCATGGTGTTACTAAGGACCGGACATTTGTGTTCAAAATCGCTGATTGTTCGCGGGCGCTGCCCGCGACCAATCACCGATTTGGGCGCCAAATTTAAATAGCGGGCGCGACCAATCACCGATCTTGGCGCACATTTAAACACCACTGTGCTGATTGATCGCGGACGCTGCCCACGACCAATCACCGATTTGGGCGCCACATTTAAATAGCGGCCGCGACCAATCACCGATCTTGGCGCAACATTTAAACACTGCTGTGCTGATTGGTCACGGACGCTGCCCGCGACCAATCACCGATTTGTGCGCCACATTTGAATAGCGTCCGCGACCAATCAGTACAGCGGTGTTTAAATGTGTCTGTAAGATCGGTGATTGGTCGCGGCCGCTATTTAAATGTGGCGCCCAAATCGGTGATTGGTCGCGGGCAGCGTCCGCGACCAATCAGCACAGCAGTATTTAAATGTGGCGCCCAAATCGGTGATTGGTCGCGGGCAGCGTCCGCGACCAATCAGCACAGCGGTGTTTAACTTTTGCGGCAAGATCAGTGATTGGTCGCGGCCGAAGACCGCGACCAATCATCGAATCGTATTGTGAGGACCGGGGAGCGGAATCGTATTGGTGAGGACCGGGGAGCGCCACTGCCTGTGCGGCTACTTCCGCTGCGAGAAGCCGAGAGATGAGCGACTGCTCGCAGCAGAAGTATCCCGACCCACAGCGCCGCTCCCCGGTCCTCCCTTCTGCATGGAGGTCAGTGGCGCCGGCGGTCCTTCTGCTGCTACCGGCCGGGAGATGAGCGCCTCGCGCCGGTCATCTCCGTCCCGCAGATGAGCCGCTAACGGCCGCCATCTTTTTTCAGAAATCCCACGGCGCTGATTGGCCGCTGCCGGACCAATGAGCGACGCGGGATTTCCAGGACAGACAGACAGACAGACGGGATAAGACGATTATATATATATAGATATAAATATGCAGCACTCCGATTAATTGTGAAATAAATGGAGGACACTTTATTAGCCCATGTGGCAATGTTTCATGTATACAGGACAGCGGAAGTATGCACGACATGCATAGCTCCACAATATATACTGTGTTAGGTAATATACATTGGAGCGGTGTGCTGTGTATATAGTGTGGTTCCACACTATATACACAGCACCATACTATTTAAACACCTGTACACTATACAGTGCCTTGGGAAAGTATTTGGCCCCCTTGAACTTTTCTACCTTTTGCCACATTTCTGGCTTCAAACATAAAGATATAAAATTCTAATTTTTTGGGGAAGAATCAACAACAAGTGGGAATGAAATTTATTGGATATTTGAAACTTTTTTAATAAATTAAAAACTGAAAAGTGGTTCTCTATGGGGTTCAGATCAGGTGTACAAGGGGACCATGTCATTATTTTTTCTTCTTTTAGACCTTTACTGGCCAGCCACGCTGCGGAGTAGTTGGGTGCATGCAATGGAGCATTGTCCTGCATGAAAATCATGTTTTTTTTTAACGATACCGACTTCTTCCTGTACTACTGCATGAAGAAGTTGTCTTCCAGAAACTGGCAGTAGGTCTGGGAGTTGAGCTTCACTCCATGCTCAACCCGAAAAGGTCCCATAAGTTCATCTTTGATTATACCAGCCCATACCAGTACCCCACCTCCACCTTGCTGGCGTCTGAGTCGGAGTGGAGCTCTCTGCCCTTTACTGATCCAGCCTCTGGCCCATCCATCTGGCCCATCAAGAGTCACTCTCATTTCATCAGTCCATAAAACCTTTGAAAAATCAGTCTTAAGATATTTCTTGGCCCATGCTTGACTTTTTATCTTATGTTTCTTGTTCAAAGGTGGTCGTTTTTCAGCCTTCCTTACCTTGAGGAATCGCACACCTTGTGCTTTTTGATACTCCAGTAACGTTGCAGCTCTGAAATATGGCAAAGCTGGTGGCGAATGGCATCTTGGCGTCTTCACGCTTGATTTTCCTCAATTCATGGGCAGTTATTTTGCGCCTTTTTTGGCCAACACGCTTCTTGCGACCCTGTTGGCTATTTGCCATGAAACGCTTGATTGTTCGGTGATCACGCTTCAAAAGTTTGGAAATTTCAAGACTGCTGCATCCCTCTGCAAGACATCTCACAATTTTGGACTTTTCAGAGCCCGTCAACTCTCTCTTCTGACCCATTTTGTCAAAGGAAATGAAGTTTCCTAATAATCATGCTGCACATAACACATCTGCATCTCTGACTGCTATGGGCATAAAAGGGGACAAACTTATGGTGTGGCCCCCATGCTCCCCTGACCTCAACCCCATTGAGAACCTCTGGAGCATCATCAAAAGGAGTGTCTATGATGGCGGGAGGCAGTTCACATCTAAGCAACAGCTCTGGGAGGGTATTCTGTCCTCATGCAAAACAATTGAAGCAGAAACCATCCAAAACCTGACACATTCAATGGACGAGAGAGTTCAGAAGCTCCTTTCGAACAAGGGGTCCTATGTGCAAATGTAACATCACCTAGAATAAAGTTTTGAGTTGAAAACTGTTTGATTTCAGTTTGTAATAACCTGCTAATGCTTATAATTTCAAAAATGACCATTTTTTTGTTCTTTATTAAAATGAAAAGGTTGAAAACTCTGCTGTGCATAATAATTTGGAACATGCATTTTGAGTGCTGTTTGAGTTTTTTATTTTTTTATAAATATACTGTTATCATAGGCAGTTTGTACAAAAACCTTTCAATTGTACTCTAATAGTTATTTGACTGGAAAATTACAATGACTGCAATTCTTATAGGTAATTTGGGAAAATCTGAGAAAATATTATTTGCATAATAATTTGGAACACAGTGTATATAATATATAGGTGATACTGGGACTGTTGTATATAATCACAGTATCAGCTATGTAATATAATATATATACAGCAGTCACAGTATCACATATATATATTGTATACACAGCAGTCACCGTATCACCTATATATTGTATATACAGTAGTCTATATACAGTCTACAGGTGATACTGCAACTGCTGTATATACATAAAACTTTCCATATTGGGACTCACTCAGATCCCTGAGAAGGGGGTAGGATGAAAAGCTTAAGAGGGTCCATCGTTAGGTGTGGAGAAGAGTGGATCCCTGGCTGGGGCTGGTGATTGAAGCAGGATTCGGAACCATAAAAATGGTGGTCTGACGCTGGTACAGGCTTGTGCGCGCCGCGGTGGCCCTTTGAAACCTTTGGTTGAAGGCCCATTGTGCGCGCGAGGCCGCACGCTCTCTTGCTTGCACACACTGACAAGTGACGCACTCACGCACTCACTGACTGGCAGGGCCGCTGCCACGGCGTGCACGCTCTCACAGGGGCCCTTGCCAGTGTGTAGAAGTGAAAGGGCACGCGGCCGCGCGCGCACACCGGGCCTTTGGTGAGACTTTTAAAGGGCTACCAGCCCACTCTGTAGTACTGAGCCACCGGGCATCTGCCCGCTTTAGAACATTGCCAATCCGGGCCTAGCTCTCTGGTTGTGAAATGTCTTCATCCTGGAAGAAGAAATCACAGGTAAATAAGAGAGATAAAACAATTCACAAGAGACCATAATATTAAAGTGGTTGTCCGGTCTTAAGCTACAATATCTGCAGTCACTTATGTGACTGCAGACCTGGGAATCCCCACATCGTGTGCACAGCGCTCTATGAGGATTCGCCGGTGTCCGTGCTGTGAACAGCAGTCATGTCACTCCAAGTATGCGTTACGCACACCCCCGTCCACATTCCGACTAGACGTGGAAGCCTCGCTTAGCATACTTGCATTGAACAAGGCCAGAAACAGTCTAGTCGCAATATGTGGCTAGGAGCGACTGCTCGCTCTGTGTCGGCACCGGAGAATCCTTACAGTGCGCAGTGCATGCGATGTTACTATTCACTAGTCTGCAGTCACATAGAGTGACTGCAGACTTGTAATTTTAGACCAGAAAACCTCTCTAAGAACACTGAATGCATGAAAATGGATTAAAAACAAATGCTTCATTTTCAGACTATTCAAAGATTTAACAATTTTAAAAAAAATTGGTCCATTTTTTTAAGAAGGGAGAAAATAATGTATTGCAAGATTTGGCTCATTATAAATTTGTTTCCAGTTTCTATAGATGCAACAATGAAACTCTGGAACAATGAAACCATTATGGAAATCACAGGATGGATTGACATGTCAATGATATGCAAATGATGAAAAAAAAAATGGAAACAAATGATTTAAAACCTCTCAATTTATTCAATATGGACTATGAAAGAGCCATGCACAGAAATCCCTACACTTGTATGCTTTGTCTGCTTTCAATTAGGTTATTATTGGTTGTTTAAGGAATGTTCTGTCACTTTGGCAAATCATCAAGATCCGCTGCTGGCAGCTCCCCATGTAATTGCCGGCCAATGACATCACAAATGCGCTCAATGGGAGACAAGTCTGGAGATGCTGCTAGACATGGTAGCACGCTTGGACCAACAAGCTTACAATTTTTCATCATTTGCATATCATTAACATGTCTATCGATCATACGATGTAATTAATTCCATAATTTTTCCTTCTTGGTGTTGCAATTTAATACAGATGTATTATTATCTAACCTAAATCATGAAATGGTAACTACACCATGATGCCGAAAAATATCCTGATGCAGAAACTGTAAATGGACACGTAACACATCAAAAGCCACTAAACATGTCAAGCTAGGTGTGGACTTTTCTCACTGTGCTATGTGCGATATGCCACATCTGTAGTTTACCCCACAGTGGAAGAATAAATAACTAGATCTGTGTTCCTTGTCCTTTACCAAGTAATATAATGGAACAAAAAGTACAGTTATCAGAAGCTAATGGAAAGAATACTATAGCACACAATGTAACAGCAACCTCAGAGCAGATCCGCATCCACAACTTCCTGGAGACCTCCTCGAGGAACTCTGGATGTGACATCTGAGCAGCAGTCACAAACCGCATGGCTGAAAGGCTCCCTGTAAAGGCCAATATGCAAATTGCCTCTTCAGAGAAAAAGAGGACTTGAACTCTATAGCGCCACCTATTGGAAGCAGCAATCCTACAAGTCCCAATCAACCCTTTAACGAGTCGTGCAATATGACTTAGGATAATAATAAATAAAGTCCAAATAATTCAAAGACCTGAACTGTGTCCAAGAACGGAACTAACATTTATTCTTTGGCTTTTTGACAGGTTTTTCAAAATGTTCCTGAGTAGTTTTTGCAGAGTGGTAAAGGCATTATCCTGCTGAACGGGGCCACTGCTATTGGGGGACATCGCTGCTATGAAGGGGTCCTTGCTCTGTAACAATGTTTAGGTGAGTATAGCGTTCACATGCTGCCGGCTCACCACACTTATAGCATAGTCCTCACCCAGGAAAGGTGATGTTACATGATACATAGGATATAAGTATATGGGTAAATGGTGAGTTTGCAGTCCCTATTTTGCACCACTCGGCCATCCTACCCTCCTATTCCTTCTCAGACACAGGAAATACTAACCTTCATTAATCATAACATTAAAGACATCACTTGGTCTCCGTAAAGGAACTTGATAAAACTCATTCAGCCTTCTCAGGTCCCTTGCCATGTAGGCGCCTCTTTGGAACCAGGGCAGGGGGTGAGTTACCTATAGATAATAAATAAGAGTCATTTCTGATACTGTAACATCATTGGATCTGCTATATTGTGAAATTGACACATTTTAGAGTACATTTCAATTCCGATATAAATCTGACTTATGCAGCAACTCAGCACCAGGACACGCGTGTAATCACCTTACAACCTTCAAAGGAATCTGTCGCTAGGTTTTTTGCTACACCATCTGAGAGCAGCATAATATAGGGGCAGAGACCCTGATTCTAGTGTTGTGTCACTTACTGGTCTCCTTGCTGTCATTTTGAGAATAGCATTATTTTTTCTGCTTCGGATCTACCAGTTCTCTGAATGCAGACCTCTTTATAACCCTGCCCACACCACTGATTGGCTGCTTTCTATGTACACTGTGCATAGGGAGAAAGCTGCCAATCAGTTGTGTGGCTCATGAATATGAATTTACACCTCAATTTACACCTTTTGGCCTGGGACAGCTCATAGTCTCACGGCTTTCAGTATCACCTCTATGCTGATGACACACAGATCTACCTCTCTGGACCCCATATCTCCTTCCTACTAACCAGAATCCCACAATGTTGATCTGCTATTTCATCCTTCTTTTCTGATAGATTTCTAAAACTTAACATGGATAAAACAGAATTCATCATCTTTCCCCCATCTCACTCAACCCCCTCATCTGACCTATCTATCAACGTCAATGGCTGTCCACTCTCCCCAGTCCCACAAGCTCGCTGCCTTTGGGTAACCCTGGACTCTAATCTCTCCTTCAAACCACATATCCCCATGCCCTTTTCACTTCCTGCCGACTCCAACGCAAAAATATCTCCTGGATCCGCACATTCCTCAACCATGAATCTGCAAAAACACTAGTGCACGCCCTCATCATCTCCCGCCTCGACTACTGCAACCTTCTGCTTTGTGGCCTCCTTTCTACAACTCTCGCACCCCTCCAATCCATCCTAAACTGTGCTGGCCGACTAATCCACCTGTCACCCCACTAGTCCCCGGCTTGTCCCCTCTGTCAATCTCTTCACTGGCTCCCCATTGCCCAGAGACTCCAGTTCAAAACCCTAACCTTGGTATACAAAGCCATCCACAACCTGTCTCCTCCTTACATCTGTGACCTAGTCTCCCGGTACTGGCCTGCATGCAACCTCCGATCCTCACAAGATCTACTTCTCTACTCCCCTCTTATCTCTTCTTCCCACAATTGCATGCAAGATTCCTCCTGTGCATCCCTCCTACTCTGGAACTCTCTACCCCAACATATCAGACTCTCGCCTATCGTGGAAGCCTTCAAAAGGAACCTGAAGACCCACCTCTTCTGACAAGCCTACAACCTGCAGTAGCCCTCACTCCACCATACCGCTGCACGACCAGCTCTACCCTGACCTACTGTATCCCAACCATCCCTTGTAGATTGTGAGCCCTCGCGGGCAGGGTCCTCTCTCCTCCTGTACCAGTCGCCGTCACATTTTGTTCAAGATTATTGTAATTATTTTTGCTATGTATACCCCTTTTTCACATGTAAAGTGCCATGGAATAAATGGTGCTATAATAATAAATAATAATAACACTACACCAAATAGCCCAGTAAGTGACACATGGCTGGAATCAGGGTCTCTGTCTCTACAGTATGTTGCACTCAGATTAAGTAGCAAAAGATCTGGTGACAGATTCCCTTTAATGAGACCACTGAGGTGGAGTAGGGAGACTTATAAACCAGGCAATGCTCCTTGGGAAATAAAATATGCAGAGAGCCTCTTCACAGAGGAAGCACAAATGGTCTCTGACTCTTGTAAGTAGCAATCCCATAAGTCAACATTGACCTTATAAATTGTACAAGCTTTTATATGGCTGCAACATAATTGAGTAATTATGAACTAATATTTTAATGTTACACAGAGTTCAAGAGATAAGTAAAACGTACTGTATCTACCTCCTTCTAGGTTGTGCCTGGATTTGTACACCCACTATATACTGTGTATGTCTGCACCACTTCAGTGCAGTAAGGCGACATTACTGACCATGGAGCAGCCGTGCGCTTTAGAGCTGATGTATTTTTATTTTTGTGAATTGTTTCAGCTGCCTGAAGACCATTGCTCGCCATCTACCATGGGAACATGAACCGAGGAGTTAACTCCCGTGGGGAGTTATCCTACCCCTGTGCTGCACATCAACATCAGCCTCAGCGGTCTGCCTCGCAGCGGCGGTTATCTCTGACCGCAATCCACGGGTGGCGTAGTCGGACATTCACAAAACACTGATAAATAGACTGCCACACAATTTGGTCTGACCACCCTGAGCCACAGGATCGGGCTGCCACTACTACCCCCAGCATCGTACAGAAGCCCGGTTCCGGGTGCCCCACGGCCCAGGGGGCGAGTCACAAACGCACCAAGATATGGCCGTCCAGCCAAAGTGACAACCCAAGCAAGGAGAGCACTACTTAAGGAAGCAGTCAAGAGGTCCATGGTCACTCTGAAGGAGCTGCAGGGAGCCACAGCTCAGGTGTGCGATTCTGTCAACAGGACAACTATTAGTCATATACTCCACAAATCTGCCCTTTATGGAAGACTGGCAAGAAGAAAGCATGGCATAAGAAGTCACGTCTGCAGTTTACAAAAAGCCATAAATAGCAAAAAAGTGGTACCCAGTTAGTTATAATAATAAATAGCAAGAGGGTAAAACATAACCTTTTATTCAGTATTATTTTAAAAAAAGGTTCAAAAAGGTGCAAGGTGCATGCATAAGTACAAGAAGTACCAAAGTACAATAATATTACGACACAATAGGAAACTTATCCTTATCCTGATGATGTTCCTATATAAAAAAAATAGGTCATACAAGACCTTTGAGGAACTGATTTCTCAGGTAAATGATGAATACTAACAAAGATAATCTGGCTGGTATAGTCCACCAAACAACCGTGTCCTCTCTAGCTATTTCCCATCCATAATTCAGCCAAATAAGATAAGGTATTGATGTAGATACAATACACAGCGTATGGGAAAGGTATATGCTAGTAAATGTATAAAGCTACTCAGCCAACCATATAGAACAACAACAACAGCACAAATGTATTCATTATATCCACAACTGAATAAACTAATTTGTGGCATTAAACATTATTATATAATCATAGAGGAAATGTTTCAACTTATCTGATCCTCCATTAACCACTTCGCGCCAGAGCCTGTTTTTGCCTTCGTGACCGGGCCAATTTTTTCAATTCTGACCACTGTCACTTTATGAGGTAATTACTCCAGAACGCTTCAACGTATTCCCCTGATTCTGAGACTTTTTTCGTGACATATTGTACTTCATGATAGTGGTAAAATTTCTTCGATATCACTTGCGTTTATTTGTGAAAAAATTGGAAATTTGGCGAAAATTTTTAAAATTTTGCAATTTTCAAACTTTGAATTTTCATGCCCTTTAATCAGAGAGATATGTCACACAAAAGAGTTAATAAATAACATTTCCCACATGTCTACTTCACATCAGCACAATTTTGGGACAAAATTTTTTTTTTGTTAGGAAGCTATAAGGGTTAAAAGTTGACGAGCGATTTCTAATTTTTACAACAAAATTTACAAAAACATTTTTTTAGGGACCACATCTTATTTGAAGTGACTTTGAGGAGCCTTTATGACAGAAAATACCCAAAAGTGATGCCATTCTAAAAACTGCACCCCTCAAGGTGCTCAAAACCACATTCAAGAAGTTTATTAACCCTTCAGGTGCTTCACAGGAATTTTTGGAATGTGGAAGAAAACAATGAACATTTAACTTTTTTTCACAAAACTGCTACTTTAACCTCAAATTTTTAATTTTCACAAGGGCAGCCAGAAAAAATGGACCCCAAAATGTGTTGTGCAATTTCTCCTGAGCACGCTGATACCCCATATGTGGTGCAAAACCAGTGTTTGGGCGCACGGCATGGCTCGGAAGGTAAGGAGCGCCATTTGACTTTTGGAATGGAAATTTAACTGGAATCGATAGCGGACGCCATGTTGCATTTGGAGAGCCCCTGAGGTGCCTAAACAGAGGAAACCCCCAACAAGTGACCCCATTTTGGAAACTAGACCCCTCAAGGAACTTATCTAGATGTGTGGTGAGCACCTTGAACCCCCAGGGGCTTCACAGAATTTTATAATGTTGAAGTGTGAAAATAAAAAAACACATTTTTAACACAAAACTGCTAATTTAGCCTCAAATTTTTAATTTTCACACGGGCAGCCAGAAAAAATGGGCCCCAAAATGTGTTGTGCAATTTCTCCTGAGCACGCTGATACCCCATATGTGGTGCAAAACCACTGTTTGGGCGCACGGCATGGCTTGGAAGGTAAGGAGCGCCATTTGACTTTTGGAATAGAAATTTGACTGGAATCGATAGCGGACGCCATGTTGCATTTGGAGAGCCCCTGAGGTGCCTAAACAGAGGAAACCCACAACAAATGACCGAATTTTACAATCTACTCCTCTGTATAAATTAATCTAGTGGTGGGAAAATAAGTAGATAGGTAAATGGTCACTAAACCCATAGATGAATTCCCACAGAGGTGTCATTTCCATAATGGGGTCACTTCAGGGGGGATTATGCTGTTCTGGCACTTTTCAGAGTACCAGAGCTAAAGAATCCCTCCTGAAGTGACCCCATTTTGGAAATGACACCCCTCTGGGAATTCATCTATGGGTTTAGTGACCATTTTAACTCAATTGATGATTTCCAGGAACAAGCACGTAATGGAAGGTTTAGATTCTGGAGAACCCCCCCTGGAAATTAAGTGAGCTCTACTCGAATGTGTCATTCACTAAATGAACCAAATGTTTGAATGACAAAATGGGATACATTTTTACAGTTTAAAAACGTGGTTCTGTGTGGAAGATTTTAAAGCAGTCAGTGACGCATAAGGCTGGCAATGATGGGCATTGTGGGCAATAGTAGCGGGTATCACGCCTCATTCCTCTCTTAGTACATACACGACATCTTTTCTGGGGGTTCCTTCTTGTTTCCGTTGCTAGAATAAGTGCAATAAAATCTCGCTCAGTGAGTCTTTTCACTTCCTCAGATTCTAATGGATGAGCGGGGCTAACACTTTGAAAGACAAGATTTTCAATGACCTTTTCTTGATGATCAAGAAAAGGATCTGATTTTCCTGCTTTTTTGTACAACACAAAAGAATTGTATGTGGCCACCTGAAACAAATAAATAACCAACTTTTTATACCAGGTATAGGACTTTCTTGATACCTGGTATGGCTGTAGAACCTGGTCTGCAAGGTCCACACCCCCCATGTGTTTGTTGTAGTCAATGACTGACACAGGTTTTTGCTTCGGAGTGGTGGATCCTAGTTCTACAGTGGCCCTTGTGGCATCTGTGTGGATCAAGCTGAGGACAAAAATATCCCTCTTATCCCTATATTTCAGGGCAAGCAGCTCTCCGTTGCGTACAGCCCCTGGCTGCCCCTTTTCAAACTTTTGGTTGACCAATGGTTGTGGAAACCCCTGACGGTTTTTACGGATGGTCCCACAAGCCCCGATGTTGTGTTCAACCAGAC
Organism: Phyllobates terribilis; assembly: GCF_046119375.1. Lineage (NCBI taxonomy): Eukaryota > Metazoa > Chordata > Amphibia > Anura > Dendrobatidae > Phyllobates > Phyllobates terribilis. Next base: position 690,033 of record NW_027363446.1, on the reverse strand, counting down.
TTTTAAATAGGGGTATGCTGGTGTAATAATTGTCCACATATAGATTGTAGCCTTTTTGAAAAAATGGACTTATCAGCTCCCAAACAATTTTTCCAGATGTCCCCAGATAAGTAGGGCATCCTGGTGGGTTTAGTTGGCTATCTTTCCCCTCATATATGCGAAAAGCGGATGTGTATCCGGTTGAACTTTCGCACATTTTATAGAGCTTTATTCCAAACCTTGCCCTTTTAGATGGGATAAATTGCTTGAGGTGCAGTCTTCCTTTGAGTTTTTACAAGGGACTCATCTATAGAAATATTTTGTGTTGGGGTGTAGAGCCTTCAGAATTTTTCTGACAAATTTTCAATGATGGGTCTAATTTTATATAACCTGTCATGTTCTGGGGCATTTCTGGGCAGGCATTGACTATTGTCGTTAAAATGCCAAAACCGCATGAGCATTTCATAACGGGTCCTAGGAAGAACGACTGAAAACATAGGGGTGGCTTGAACAGGGTGGTTGGACCAGTAGGATCGAATGCTCGGTTTTTTAACAAGCCCCATAGCAAATGTAAGTCCTAAAAAATTTTTTATTTCCGGGACATTAGTTGGTGTCCATAAATTTGCCCTAGCATAGTAAGATCGGGGATTCTGGCTTATGAATATGGATGCATATAAATTTGTTTGCACGACAATATGCTCTAGCAAGCTGTCTGTAAAAAACAAATTAAAAAAATGAATTGGTCCAAAATCTTCCACCTCCACATTTATACCAGGAGTGACGTTGAAATCAGGGGTGAATGGAGCAGCCGAATTCGAAGCCTCCCATCTGGGAAATGCTAGATCATGTGGCAACGCCCCTTGTACACTGGCATGCGCCAATTCACTAGTAGCAGGGACAGCGCTTATACTGGGCAGTGTTCCCTGATTTGGAGACGTTTCTCCAGTAGCGCTATTTGCCCCTATTGCTGTACTGGTCCTTGGGCTTGAGGATGGAACAGAATCACTGCTCATTTCTGAGCTCTCAGTGTCGCCACTACTAAAGCCCTCAAAATCCACATCTCCATCTGAGATTGCGCTGTCATCAGTGTCAGAACATAGCAGGGCATACACCTCTTCTGCGGTATAAGTCTGACGGGCCATTTTATTTTTATATTTTTTGACTGTACTGAACGGACCGGACTGAAAGGACGGGACCGGACTGGACTGACCGGACTGGACTGACCGGACTGACCGGACTGGACTGACAAGACTGACTGATCTGACAGGACTGACTGATCTGACTGACTGATCTGACAGGACTGACTGACTGATCTGACAGGACTGACTGACTGATCTGACAGGACTGACTGGACTGATCTGACAGGACTGACAGGACTGACTGGACTGATCTGACAGGACTGACTGACTGATCTGACAGGACTGACTGGACTGATCTGACAGGACTGACAGGACTGACTGGACTGATCTGACAGGACTGACAGGACTGACTGACTGACTGACAGGACTGACAGATATGACAGGACTGACTGACTGACAGATCTGACAGGACTGACTGACTGACAGATCTGACAGGACTGACTGACTGACAGATTTGACAGGACTGACTGACTGACAGGACTGACTGACAGGACTGACTGATATGACAGGACTGACTGACTGACAGATCTGACAGGACTGACTGACAGATCTGACTGACTGATCTGACAGGACTGACTGACTGGACTGACTGACTGATCTGACAGGACTGACTAACCCTAACTCTTACTTTTTTATTTTATTTTTTTCACTTTTACTGTGGCAAGGCTGACAGCTCTTGTCACAGTGTTTCTCCTCTGCTCTTTCACTGAGATCGGAGGAGAAACAATGTATTTATCAGGCAGATCGCCCGGGAAAGTTTGTTGCTAAAACAAACTTCCCTGGTGATCTCTCTGATTGGCTGGTGTGACGCTGACATCGAGACCTGAGCCAATCAGGTCTCGATGATGTCAGAGGTCACAGCACCGGGATCCCCTCCGCTGGCTGGTATGTGGGGGGTCCCGATCGCCGACCACCGGCTGTCACTATCTTTTAAATGCCGCGATCGCTATGGATCGCGGCATCTAGAAGATAGGAACAGGTTAACATCATGGGGACCTGATCCAATCAGGTCCCCATGATGCCACATGTCAGAGCTATCGCTCTGAACCGGTGCCGCAGCGCTAGCAGGACCCTGGGGGTCCTGAGCGCTGCGGGACCACCCACCGTTTTTAAACGGCGCTGCACAAAGCCCAGGCAGCGCCGACGTTTATGTACAGTGGGCGGTCGGGAACCGGTTAATGATGGGTATGCAGTCTCAACGCAGGTAGGCTCCCGACGCGTTTCCCTTTAATCATCAGGGGAGTAAAGTGCCTATAATCATGCCCCCATTCGTTGGATATGCTTTAGTGGCTGGACCATGGGAATGGTCCTTTTACCCCCCTTAAAAATAAAAGTAGAAATATGCCTCCGGTGTCTGGTGATCCTGGATCCATTGAAGTTTTCCTTGATCTCGCTACTCTGGACATTATGGATTTACCTTGTAAAAAACCTTTTTCTAAAAACAATTTGACTAGGCTTGAAATGCAGAGTCTTTGCAATCTTGAGAGTGACACCAGTATAACCATCAAGCAGTCTGACAAAGGTGGGAATATAGTGGTAATGAATACTTGTGAATATAAGAACCTATATCTGACATTATTGAATGACCACACTAGTTATGAGGTTGTAACCACTAATCCCACCAACGGTCTCTTAAGGGAGCTGAAGCTTCTTGTTGATGAAGGGGTTGCTACTGGGGTCCTGGATAGTAAAGAAAGAGAATTTCTCTATCCACAATTTCCGATCATGGCCACTTTTTATTGTTTACCCAAAATTCATAAAGGGTTTAATCCCTTAAAGGGTAGACCTATAGTGGCAGGGACCGACAGTCTAACACAAAAATTGGGTGTTTACCTTGATTGTATACTTAAGCCATTTGTGGGGTCACTGAGCTCGTACACAATGACACAACGGACCTTTTGAGTAAATTAGATGGAATTTGTTTGGAACCTGATATGTTGTTGTGCAGCATTGATGTGGAAGCACTTTATACCTCCATTCCTCATGCATTGGGATTACAAGCAGTTAACCACTATTTGAGCACTAGAGGTCGTCAGTTTCATAGACACAATACCTTTGTCTTGCGTCCTCTGGAATTTTGTCTCAAAAATATTTTTTTTCTTTTTGACAGGAAGTACTTCCACCAGCTCAGGGGTACCGCGATGGGGAGCCCTTGTGCCCCCTCGTATGCTAACTTTTTCCTGGGCTGGTGGGAGGAAACTATGGTCTTTTGTGAACCAGCCATCCCTCAGAGTGACAAAGTCATTGTTTGGCTCCGCTACATTGACGACATTTTTGTTATCTGGAGGGGATCGGAATCTTCGTTTGGTGATTTCGTTACACAACTTAATGTGAACAACATTGGTTTAAGATTCACACATGAATGCAATTATAACAAACTACCGTTTCTTGATGTCTGTGTTCAGAGAAATAACACTGGTGAATTGAGCACTAGTAACTATAGGAAACCAACGGCTACAAACTCTCTCTTGAGATGAGAGAGTAGTCATCCTGGCCCTCTTAAGAGAGGAATTCCGAAAGGACAATATTTAAGGATAAGCAGGAATTGCTCTGATCTCAGTACTTTTAAGAAACAGGCCCATGATTTACGTGGACGTTTTGTTGAGAGAGGCTATCCTGAATACATACTTGCTGAGGCCTATAATGACTCACTATCTAGAGATCGAAAGACTTTGTTGACCCCAAAGGTTATGAAAGAAAAGGAGGAGATTTCAAGGTTCATTACTACCTTCTCCAGTGGGGCCAAGGGAGTCAGAGAGATTTTGAAACGCCACTGGCCGATCTTACTTATGGATGCAGACATCAAAGATACGGTAGGTCCCTTTCCTCAGATTACCTTTCGTAAAGGCAGATCGCTCAAGGACAGGTTGGTTCATAGTTTTTTCAAAGAGACATCAGATCCATCATGGTTGGGTAACAAGACAAAGGGATGCTACAGTTGTGGCAATTGCTGCGCATGTAAATCCGTGATAAAGGGCAGATCCTTGGTAGGGAATGTGACTGGGAAAGAGTATGCTATACGTCATTTTATCAACTGTCGCACAACAGGAGTGATTTATAAAGCTACATTGGAATAGAATATGTGGGCAAGACTAGACGGGAATTTAGAAGACGGGAATTTAGAAGAAGGATAAGAGAACATGTCCGTGATATTGTAAACAAACGTTACACCCCGATATCGAATCACATTAATATCAGTCATGGGGATGATGTTAACTTCATTCAGTTTATGGGAATTGACAGGATGGCACCCTCAGTCAGAGGTGGTAATTGGGACCAGAAAATCCTACAAAAAGAATGCAAGTGGATTTTCTGGCACAGGACAACACAACCCTCAGGTTTAAATGAACAACTATCCTTCTACTCTTTTTTATAGTGAGAGGGCCAATCAGGGTTATCTTAGCGAGGGTCAGCCGTCGACGAGTGGGGGCGCCATTCTCGTTTCCCTTAGGGTGCCAACCTCCGCGGTAGGTAGGGCTAGTTGAGTCCAGCTACCATAGGGACATGCTAGACCCTCTCCTTTCTCCCACCTTGCCATACACTATTTGTGTCGGTATGTGAGCTCAGTGACCCCTGGCTATTTTTTCTATTTTTTGTTTACCTCTATACTACCATATTTTTTCCTTATCTTTATTGACTTTGGTAATTCAGCGTTCATTTGTGTACGCTTATGTAGATCTGTGACTAGGTACTGTACATACTTTGTGGTATGTGGTCTGTTGTGGCTCTTATTCTTTATATTTGGGCTTATTTGATCACATTTTGATGCTTTCATATTGCTTATTACAAAAAGCCATGTAGGAGACACAGCTAGCACGTGGAAAAAGGTGTTCTGCTCAGATGAGACCAAAGTAGAAGTTTTTTGGCTAAAAAGAAAATGTTATGTGTGGTGGAAACCTAACACTACACATCATCCTAAAAAAAACACCCCCACCGTCAAATATGGTGGTGACAACATCAAGCTGTGGGGATGCTTTTCTTCAGCAGAGACAAGGAAGCTGGTCAGAGTTGATGGGAAGATGGAGGGAAATCCTGGAGGAAAACCTGTTAGAGGCTGCAAAAGACTTGAGACTGGGGTGTAGGTTCACTTTCCAGCAGAACAACGACCCTAAACATACTGCCAGAGATACAGTGGAATGGTCTAGATTAGAGGTCCCCAACCTTTCTGACCTTGATAGCCACATTCAGCTATGAAAGAGGGTTGCGAGTCACATCCAGCTCCTGCCCCACTCACAGTAGTGACACCCAGAACCCCTATTACCAATATAATGACAGCCAAAGCTTTTCCACTGAAATCACACCAGGGCAATATGCCAAGCTCCAGAGCTTCCTATCTTACCCCCATTCAGATCTGCTCTTCTGTACAGGGATACACACAAAAGTCACCATCTAGAGATCTACTCTCAATAGCAGTTTGCTACACCTGGTGCTAATGCACTAAGCTGGCAGACAGCCACGAGCCACACATCACGGGCCCGCGAGCTACATGTGGCTCTCAAACTACAGGTTGAGGACCCCTGGTCTAAATAAAAGCATATACATGTGTGTGAATGGCCCAGTCACAGTCCAGATCTAAATCTCTTTGAGAATCTGTAGCAAGACTTGAAAATTGCTGCTCACAGACGCCTCCATCCAATCTCACTGAGCTAGAGCGAGTGTGCAAGAAAGAATGGGCAAAAATTTCAGCCACTATTATTATTTATTTATATAACGCCATTGATTCCATGGTGCTGTACATTAGAAGGGGTTACATACAAAATACAGATAGCACTTACAGTAAACAAACTAACAATGATAGGCTGGTACAGAGGGAAGAGGACGCTGCCCTTGCAGGCTTACATTCTACAGGAATGGGGAAAGACAGTAGGTTGGGGGGTTGCAGTAGCTCTGGCGTTGTTCGGGTGGCAGCAAGCAAGGTCATGGCAGGCTGTAAGCTTGTTTGAAGAGATGGATTTTCAGGTTCCGTCTGAAGGATCCAAATGTGGAGGCTAATCAGACATGTTGGGGCACAGATTTCCCTAGGATGGGGGATATTCGGGAGAAATCTTGGAGGCGATTGGGTGAGGAATGAATAAGTGTGGAGGAGAGAAGGAGGTCTTGGGAGGACCGGAGATTACGTAAGGGAATATATATCAGGAGATTAGTTCAGAGATGTATGGAAGAGAAAGGTTATGGATGGCTTTGAAGGTCAGTGTTAGTAGTTTGAACTGCATATGCTGGGCAATTGGGAGCCAGTGAAGGGACTTGCAAAGGGGGGTAGCAGAGGAGTAGCGAGGCGAGAGATGAACCAGTCGCGCAGCAGATTTGAGGATGGACTGGAGGGGTGCGAGAGTGTTAACAGGTAGGCCACAGAGGAGGGTGTTGCAGTAGTCGAGGCGGGAGATGATGAGGGCATGCACAAGCAGTTTAGTAGATTGAGGGTTGAGGAAAGGACGGATTCTGGAAATATTTTTGAGCTGGAGGTGATAGGAGGTTGCAAGAGCCTGGATTTGGGGTTTGAAGGACAGGGCAGAGTCAAGGGTTACTCCGAGGCAGCGGATTGCCAGTACAGGGGAAAGTGTGATGTCATTTATTGTGATATAAAGATCAGGTGGAGAAGATATGCGAGTTGGGAGAAAGATGACGAGTTCAGTTTTGTCCACATTGAGCTTGAGGAAGCGAGAGGAGAAGAAGGAAGATATGGCTGATAGATATGCTGGAATTCTGGACAGCAGATAGGTGACATCTGGGCCAGAGAGGTAGATCTGGGTGTCATCAGCGTACAGATGGTACTGGAAGCCATAGGATTTTATGAGCTGTCCCAGGCCAAGGGTATAGATTGAGAAGAGTAGGGGTCCTAGGACAGAACCTTGAGGGACTCCAATAGAGAGGTGGCGGGATGAGGAGGTAGTGTGGGAGTGGGAGACGCTAAATGTGCGGTTGGAAAGGTATGAGGAGATCCAGGATAGGGCAAGGTCTTTGACTCCAAAGGAAGAGAGGATCTGCAGTAGGAGGCAGTGGTCAACTGTGTCGAAGGCAGAGGACAGGTCAAGAAGAAGGAGTACAGTGAATTGTCTGTTAGCTTTGTCTGTAAGTAAGTCATTAGTAATTTTGGTAAGAGCAGTTTTGGTTGAATGGTGGGGGCAGAAACCAGATTGCTGGTTATTGAAGAGAGAGATAGATGAGAAGTGAGAGGAAAGTTCAGCGTGAACGTGTTGCTCAAGGAGTTTGGAGGCAAATAGGAGAAGCGATATGGGGCGGTAGCTGGACAAGGCGGTAGGGTTGAGGGATGGCTTTTTGTGGATGGGAGTGATTGTGGAATGTTTGAAGGCAGAGGGGAAGGTAACAGAAGTTAGTGATAGGTTGAAAAGATGGGTTAGGGATGGGATGAGTGTGGGGGTGAGGTTGGGGGGGCTGGGATGGGGTCGAGTGCACAAGTGGTGAGGTGTGATTTGGAAAGGAGACGAGTGAGGTCTCCTTCCATGATGTTGGAAAGGGAGGTTATGGGGGAAGGGCAATGGTCTGGGAAACAAAGGGGTTGTGGTGGTCGGACAGTAAAGATTTGCCGTGTTTGGTCAATCTTGTTTTTGAAGTGTGTGGCAAACTCCTCAGCAGAGATGACGGAGGTCGGAGGGGGCAGTGGTGGGCGGAGAAGAGAGTTAAAAGTGTTGAATAACTGTTTGGGGTTGTAGGATAAGGAAGATATGAGGATTGTGAAGTAGGCCTGCTTAACAGAGGCGAGGGCTGATTTGAATGCGAGTGTTGTTGTTTGAATGCAGTGAAGTCATCTTGTGAATGTGTTTTCTTCCAACGCCGTTCAGCAACCCTGGACGCTTGCCGAAGCAGTTTTGTGAGGGTGTTGTGCCAGGGTTGCCATGCACAAGAGGGGCGACCGCGTCAATAGCTGATGCAAGAGTGGCATTGTAGAAAGCAGTGGTGCTGTCAGTGTCGTGGAGTAAAGATATGGATGTCAGTGGTAGAACAAAGTCAGAGAGTGTGTGAGTGTCTAGATATGCAAGATTTCTGAGGGGGTGTGCTAGTTGCTGGACATGTGTGACAGGTAAGGAGGACAAGGATGAGATAGTGAGTAGATGGTGGTCAGATAGGGGTAGGGGGGAGGTTGTGAGGTTAGATAGGGAGCAGAGTTGGGTGAAGAAGATGAGGTCTAGTGTGTGTCTGTCTGTGTGGGTGGCTGAGGAGGACCACTGAGTAAGTCCAAAGGATGAAGTAAGCGACAGGAATTTGGATGCTGTTGACTGGCGAGTGTCAGTGGGGATGTTGAAATCGCCCATGATGATTGTGCAATGTCAGCAGAGAGAAAGTAAAGAAGCCAGGTGGAGAATTGGTCAATAAAGGCAGTGACTGGGCCTGGAGGTCGGTATATGACAGCTAATTGGAAGGAGAGTAGATGAGGACAGAGTGGACTTCAAAAGAAGGGAGAGTAAGGGAGGGTAGAGGTGGGATAGGGCTAAAGGTGCATTTGGTAGAAAGGAGAAGACCCACTCCTTCACCATGTCTGTTACCAGGGCGAGGAGTGTGGGTGAAGTGGAGGCCACCGTAACACAGCGCAGCAGGGGAGGCAGTGTCGGAGGGTGTCAACCATGTCTCAGTGATGCCCAGGAAAAAGAGATGACGAGAGGTAAAGAGGTCGTGGACAAAACGGAGCTTGTTGCAGACATAACGGGCGTTCCAGAGTGCTCCAAAGAGAGGGAGCAGGGTGGGTGGGCATTGGTCTTCAGGTTCCTTTTGATGGTTTCCACGGTAGGCGAGAGTCTGATATGTTGGGGTAGAGAGTTCCAGAGTAGGGAGGATGCACAGGAGAAATCTTGTATGCGATTGTGGGAAGAGGAGACAAGAGGGGAGTAGAAAAGGAGATCTTGTGAGGATCAGAGGCTGCGTGCAGGTAAGTACTGGGAGACTAGGTCAGAGATGTATGAAGGTTTATAAAAAATTTCAATAAAAAACATTGAAACACAAGATATATGGGGGAGACAGGTTGTGAATGGCTTTGTATACCATTGTGGTGCCCCTGAGGGTTCAGTCGCCACAGAGGTACTGCACTTCAACCAGAGGTGTGGTGTCTCTCTTCTCTCAGGTAAGGAGGGAGTGCTGCTCGGAACCCCAAACACCTGCATCCAACACTACACTGCTCCAGGCCGGCTGGAAGGGCAAGATGCAATGTGTTTTCTGCTGAGCCTTGTCCCTGGCTGGAGTGGGGCAACCAAAGGTAGGGGGAACCAGTAGTGGGTGTGGGTGGAGGAAGTAGTTAGAGGAAGCACTTGTAGAAGGAGATATAAATAGGGAAGCCATCTTAGAGAGTGTGTTCAGTCAGAGGAGGAGAGTGAGAGGAGCAGAGGCTCTGCAGGAGCTCTGCTCCAGAGGCGGGCCTAGCCAGTGAGGCCCAAGTCTGAAGAGTTCAGTTAGGTCAGTTCTAGGGAGCAGTTCAGAAGAACAGCTCGGGTCAGTACAGAAGAACAGTCTGGGGGCAGAGTCTCATTAGGACATCTGCTCCACAAGTAGGGTGAAGCCAGGAGGCCCAGGTGGGGAGCAGGGAGTAGGCTCCGTTCTACAGAAAGGATCCCAGGGGGTATAGTGCGTGCAGGACGGCACCCGTACGCCCCGCATCTGTCAGAAGACAGAGGGATCGTTGCAGCATTCTAATCCCCAGGAGGGTCAAGTAGGTCCAGGATCCGACGTACTGGAAGGACTTCAGAGCACCCGAGCGGGATTGAGAGTGGGCAGCGCAGAGCAGGAGGGAGAAGGACCAGTGTGAAGACGGTCAAAATAGGAACACGAGAAAGTGGGGTTCTGCCAGGTATTCCCAAACTGCCTGAGGAAGGATTGAACCCCTGCCCAGTGAACGCAGCGCGACGAGGGAGGCCTTTACCTGCACAGTGCACCTGTGAAGTGTCTTAAGAACTGTGAGTAAAATCTTGGATGACTGCACTGCATTGCCTCAGTCCATTCTTTCAGCGGCACTATTGTTCCCCCTGCACTACAATGCCCAGCCCAACCACCACTTCATCTTACACTGCCCTGAGGCCTGCTCCACCTGTGGGGAGCAGTCCTATCACTTGCTGCCCTAACATCTGCCTCAGAGGACACCACAGGTGGCGTCACGAACTTTCTAACAATAACCCCTTTTTGCACTGACCGCCGTGGGTCATGAACCGGGCCAGCCACCGTGATATCCCCTGCCAACCGGCATCTAGAGGCCCGGCTGCCGAGTACCCCACGGCCCTGGGGGCGCGCAACCATGGTTAGGGTTTTGAACTGGAGTCTCTGGGTAAATGGGAGCCAGTGCAGGGATTGACAGAGAGGAGAGGCCGGGGAACAGCGGAGGGACAGGTGGATTAGTCAGGTAGCAGAGTTTAGTATAGATTGGAGGGGTGCAAGAGTGTTGGAGGGGAGGCCACAGAGCAGGAGATTGCAGTAATCAAGGCAGGAGATGATGAGGGCGTGCACTAGTATTTTTGCAGATTTGTCGTTGAGGAATGTACGGATCCGGGAGATGTTTTTGAGTTGACGTTGGCAGGGAGTGGAAAGGGCTTGGATATGTGGTTTGAAGCACGGTTTGTTTCTTAAAAAAAAAATAAAAATGCTGTGTTGGAATAGGGGTTGTCTGAAACAGGATAACCCCCTTAAAGTAAATCTGTCACCAGGTTTTTGCTATCTAATCTGACAGCAACATAATGTATGAGCAGAGACCCTGATTCCAGCGATGTGTCATTTATTGGGCTGGTTGCTGTAGTTTTTATAAAATCACAGTTTTATCAGCAGGAGATTATCACTAGAGGACTAGTAAGCCTGCTACTAGGTAGTCCTCCGTATTCATGTGCTCTGCATAACCCCATCCCCACCACTGACTGGAGGAAAGCTGCCGATCAGTGGTGTGGGCGGGGTTATACAAAGCTCAGGATTCAGAGAACTACTAGAGCTGCAGCAGATAAAACACTGATTTTATCAAAATAGCAGTAAGCAGCAAAAAGCGTGAGATATCACTGTAATCAGGGTCTCACCCCTTATATCATGCTGCTCTCAGATGGGGCATCTAAAACCGGGTGGCAGATTCCCTTATGATTTAACTTCACTTTCAGATGACTTTTTAGAATAAGGAGTACTATATAAGGAATAATTGCCACTCATTATACACTCCTGAGTGTACATGAATGTATGGGGAGTGTACATTATATGATGGGTATCCTGCATTTTTTCTCTGCATTATAAGCCTCAGCATTTACCTTTTCTGTGCTCTGCTTTTTCTCCCTCCAGCTCCCCCTTCCATAGGTTTATAGGGGCAGCGCAGACATTTTTGTTGAAATGAACCTGTGGCGTTCCTCCCGGTAGCGTTCGACTTCCGGTCACCGGGGTGGCACTGCTCTGTGTATAGGAAGTGGCGCCTGTAACTGCGACCCCTGTAGTGACTGACGGCAGCTCAGCATTAGGGCCGGCTGTCAATCAGGGCTGGGGGCACGGTTACAGCCGTCACTCTCTATACACAGAGCGGTGACTGAACCAGTGCCCCAGGTAATGGGGACAAAAATCAAAATGCCAGAATTACGTTTTTTTGGCTGCCACGGCATTGCAGTAGTGTAGTAAGCTCGGTTCTGTTCCCATATTTATGTAGTTAGCTCGGTTCTGTTCCCATATTTATGTAGTAAGCTCGGTTCTGTTCCCATATTTATGTAGTAAGCTCGGTTCTGTTCCCATATTTATGTAGTAAGCTCGGTTCTGTTCCCATATTTATATAGTAAGCTCGGTTCTGTTCCCATATTTATGTAGTAAGCTCGGTTCTGTTCCCATATTCATGTAGTAAGCTCGATTCTGTTCCCATATTTATGTAGTAAGCTCGGTTCTGTTCCCATATTTATGTAGTAAGCTCGGTTCTGTTCCCATATTTATGTAGTAAGCTCGGTTCTGTTCCCATATTTATGTAGTAAGCTCGGTTCTGTTCCCATATTCATGTAGAAAGCTCGGTTCTGTTCCCATTTTAGCTTTGAATTTCGGAGACATGTTGTCAGTAGTTTATAGACTAAAACAACAATCTTTATTTTTGCCAGAGCTGTATATATATCTATCTGAACTAACAGTCCTTCTGAGGACTAATCCAGCTGCATATTTTCAGTGGTGAAGGTGATAGCAGGAGTTAGGCAGGAAGGCAGACAGTGTATATGGCAGACTGCAGTGCATATAGTGCAAGAGGGTCCATTGAACGTCCTGTTAGTATAGGTATTACACAACATATATATACAGTACAGACCAAAAGTTTGGACACACCTTCTCATTTAAAGATTTTTCTGTATTTTCATGACTTTTAAAATTGTACATTCACACTGAAGGCATCAAAACTATGAATTATCACATGTGGAGTTATATACTTAACAAAAAAGTGTGAAACAACTGAAAATATGTCTTATATCCTAGGTTCTTCAAAGTAGCCACCTTTTGCTTTGATACCTGCTTTGCACACTCTTGGCATTCTCTTGATGAGCTTCAAGAGGTAGTCACCAGAAATGGTCTTCACTTCACAGATGTGCCCTGTGAGGTTTAATAAGTGGGATTTCTTGCCTTATAAATGGGGTTGGGACCATCAGTTGTGTTGTGTAGAAGTCTGGTGGATACACAGCAGATAGTCCTACTGAATAGACTGTTAGAATTTGTATTATCGCAAGAAAAAAGTAGCTAAGTAAAGAAAAACGAGTGGCCATCATTACTTTAAGAAATGAAGGTCAGTCAGTGCGAAAAATTGGGAAAACTTTGAAAGTGTCCCCAAGTGCCGTTGCAAAAACCATCAAGCGCTACAAAGAAACTGGCTCACATGAGGACCGCCGTCATTCCTGTGCTTCCTTCTGCAGTCAGTCTTCTGCCATTCCTGTACTTCCTCACTCCTCCACCATTCCTGTGCTTCCTCACCCCTCCATCATTCCTGTGCTTCCTCACCCCTCCACCATTCCTGTGCTTCCTCACTCCTCCACCATTCCTGTGCTTCCTCACCCCTCCACCATTCCTGTGCTTCCTCACCCCTCTACCATTCCTGTGCTTCCTCACTCCTCCACCATTCCTGTGCTTCCTCACTCCTCCACCATTCCTGTGCTTCCTCACTCCTCCACCATTCCTGTGCTTCCTCACCCCTCCACCAATCCTGTGCTTCCTCACTCCTCCACCATTCCTGTGCTTCCTCACCCCTCCACCATTCCTGTGCTTCCTCACCCCTCCACCATTCCTGTGCTTCCTCACTCCTCCACCATTCCTGTGCTTCCTCACTCCTCCACCATTCCTGTGCTTCCTCACCCCTCCACCATTCCTGTGCTTCCTCACTCCTCCACCGTTCCTGTTCTTCCTCACTCCTCCACCATTCCTGTGCTTCCTCACTCCTCCACCATTCCTGTGCTTCCTCACTCCTCCACCATTCCTGTGCTTCCTCACCCCTCCACCATTCCTGTGCTTCCTCACTCTATTTTTTAGAAAACACCCATAACAATGCTGGACGGCTTACGTGCACCTTATTTTGGGTAATCTTTATTTACCGCCATTTACGTAGATGAGTAATCTATTGGCTAAAAAATAATATGTCACTGTGTATAATCCCCTGGCAGCAGCCGCAGAGCGAGCAGAGCTCACTGAGCGAGTGGCTGTTCCATCCTGCTTTATGCCGCACATAATAGGGGTTGAACTCCTTGAAGATGTTTGTCATCCAACCTTTTATGTGAAACCATATTAAAAAACAATCCTTGGATGTTTCCTCCTGCTATATACGCGGAGGGCAGAAGAGATCGGTAATAATAATCCCTTATTTCTTTCGCTCCGTTCTGCATAAAACGAATAATAATGTTTTTTTTATTTGTTGTACGAAAGGAAAATTTGCATTTTTAGGTGTAGAGAAATTACTCCGAGAAGTCGGCAATTTACAAACGATCTCTATGGGCTTAATTCCATCTGTTTTAGTAGATACTTCTGAGCATTTTAGAACTCACTGTTGTGCCGTTCCTCTGTTATTCCTCCTGGAAATGTAGAAATAAATTGACAGCTTAGTATTACCGTGCTCCATGGGATGTTATTCTACACAGTTTTATCATTGATTGCACAGTGGGTATGGACAAGGGAATGGCAACACCCAGTTTTCAGATTACTCATTCATTCCCAGGAGGGAAAACAGAGGGTCAAAGTAGAGATGCTCTAAAATTGTCATTTCATGCAGAATATGGGAGTGTACTAAAACAGATATGTCTGGAAAGGATAATTCTATAACATATTTTATTGAACTCTGTTTTGTGCTTTTCCTCTTTTACCCCTCCTGGAAATGTTTTTTTTTTAATTGACAGCTAGGCTTTGCCTTTCCCCATGGAGATGTCTCTACACAGTCTGCCATTGACACACTTGATTGGACGTCCCATTGACAAACAGAATGGGGACTTTGGCTGTCAATTTATTCACACATTTCCAGGAGAGATAACAGAGGAACTGCATAGAGCTTAGTTCTTAGAAATGAGGCTTCTGAATAGGTATTTCATGAGAAATATGGGAATTTATTAAAAATAAACATGTCTGGATAGCTGAATTTTGTAATATCTTTTATTTAACTCTGCTTTATACTGTTCCTCTTGTTAGCCCTCCTGGAAATGTATGAATAAATGAAAGCTGGGGGTAACCCTCCCCATTAAGGAAAGACAATATATGTATGGATACAACCCATTGACGAAGAGAATGATAACACCAACAGTCAATTTAGTCATAAATTTCCAGAAGGGATAACGGAGGAACTGCAAAAACCTTCTAAAATATGAGGTTTCTGTATCGGTATTTCAATAGGTAGACAAGAATAGACTAAAACAAACTTGTCAGGAGAGCTGAAATCTGTAGCATCTTTTATCAAACACTGGTTTGTGCTGTTCCTCAGTTATCCATCCTGGAAATGTATGAATAAATTAAAAACTGGTTGGAAAACCTCCCCATTAAAGACAAGACAGAATGGTTAGGGAATAGGGATACATCCCATTGACAAGGAGAATGGAAACACCAACAATAAAATTAATCACACATTTCCAGGAGGGATAACAGAGGAACTGCATAAACCTTACTTAAAAAATGAGGTTTCTGAATTGGTATTTCATTGAGGAATAGACTAAAATAAACCTGTCAGGAGAGCTGTCAATTTTTTATGTTTTTTTTTACATTTCCAGGAAGGATTACAGAGGAAGTGCATAAAGTAAAGTTCTTACCTTTCCAGGAGGAATTACAGAGGAAATGCACAACGTTCTTACATTTCCAGGAGGGATTACAGAGGAAGTGCACAAAGTAGATTTCTTACATTTCCAGGAGGAATTACAAAGGAAGTGCATGAAGTAAAGTTCTTACATTTCCAGGAGGAATTACAGAGGAAGTGCATGAAGTAAAGTTCTTACATTTCCAGGAGGAAAAACAGAGGAAGTGCACAAAGTTCTTACATTTCCAGGAGGGATTACAGAGGAAGTCCACAAAGTAGAGTTTTTACATTTTCAGGAGGGATTAAAGAGGAAGTGGACAAAGTAGAGTTCTAACATTTCCAGGAGGGATTACAGAAGAAGTGCATAAAGTTCTTACATTTCCAGGAGAAATTATAGAGGAAATGCACAAAGTAGATTTCTTACATTTCCAGGAGGGATTACAGAGGAAGTGCAGAAAGTAGAGTTCTTACATTTCCAGGAGGAATTACAGGGGATGTGCACAAAGTAGAGTTATTACATTTCCAGGAGTATTTACAGAGGAAGTGCATAAAGTAAAGTTCTTACATTTCCAGGAGGAAATATAGAGGAAATGCACAAAGTAGAGTTCTTACATTTCCAGGAGGAATTACAGAGGAAGTGCATAAAGTAAAGTTCTTACATTTCCAGGAGGGATTACAGAGGAAGTGCATAAAGTAAAGTTCTTACATTTCCAGGAGGAATTACAGAGGAAGTGCATAAAGTAAAGTTCTTACATTTCCAGGAGGGATTACAGAGGAAGTGCATAAAGTAAAGTTATTACATTTCCAGGAGTGATTACAGAGGAAGTGCATAAAGTAAAGTTCTTACATTTCCAGGAGGATTTACAGAGGAAGTGCAGAAAGTAGAGTCCTTACGTTTCCAGGAGGGATTACAGGGGATGTGCACAAAGTAGAGTTCTTACATTTCCAGGAGGATTTACAGAGGAAGTGCATAAAGTAAAGTTCTTCCATTCCCAGGGGGAATTAAAGAGGAAGTGCAGAAAGTAAAGTTCTTACATTTCCAGGAGGATTTACAGAGGAAGTGCATAAAGTAAAGTTCTTCCATTCCCAGGGGGAATTAAAGAGGAAGTTCATAAAGTAAAATTCTTACATTTCCAGGAGGGATTACAGAGCAAGTGCATAAAGTAAAGTTCTTACATTTCCAGGAGGAATTATAGAGGAAATGCACAAAGTAGAGTTCCTACATTTCCAGGAGGGATTACAGAGGAAGTGCATAAAGTAAAGTTCTTACATTTCCATGAGGGATTACAGAGGAAGTGCATAAAGTAAAGTTCTGACATTTCCAGGAGGGATTACAGAGGAGGTGCATAAAGTAAAGTTCTTACATTTCCAGGAGTAATTAAAGAGGAAGTGCACAAAGTAGAGTCCTTACATTTCCAGGAGGATTTACAGAGGAAGTGCAGAAAGCAGAGTTCTTACATTTCCAGGAGGATTTACAGAGGAAGTGCATAAAGTAAAGTTCTTACATTTCCAGGAGGGATTACAGAGGAAGTGCATAAAGTAAAGTTCTTACATTTCCAGGAGGGATTACAGAGGAAGTGCATAAAGTAAAGTTCTTACATTTCCAGGAGTAATTAAAGAGGAAGTGCACAAAGTAGAGTCCTTACATTTCCAGGAGGATTTACAGAGGAAGTGCAGAAAGCAGAGTTCTTACATTTCCAGGAGGATTTACAGAGGAAGTGCATAAAGTAAAGTTCTTACATTTCCAGGAGGATTTACAGAGGAAGTGCATAAAGTAACGTTCTTACATTTCCAGGAGGGATTACAGAGGAAGTGCATAAAGTAAAGTTCTTACATTTCCAGGAGTAATTAAAGAGGAAGTGCACAAAGTAGAGTCCTTACATTTCCAGGAGGATTTACAGAGGAATTGCAAAAAGAAAAGTTCTTACATTTCCAGGAGGGATTACAGAGGAAGTGCAAAAAGTAAAGTTCTTACATTTCCAGAAGGGATTACAGAGGAAGTGCAGAAAGTAGAGTTCTTACATTTCCAGGAGGGATTACAGAGGAAGTGCAGAAAGTAAAGTTCTTACATTTCCAGGAGGATTTACAGAGGAAGTGCATAAAGTAAAGTTCTTACATTTCCAGGAGGAATTACAAAGGAAGTGCATAAAGTAAAGTTCTTACATTTCCAGGAGGGATTACAGAGGAAGTGCATAAAGTAAAGTTCTTACATTTCCAGGGGGAATTAAAGAGGAAGTGCAGAAAGTAGAGTCCTTACATTTCCAGGAGGGATTACAAGGGATGTGGACAAAGTAGAGTTCTTACATTTCCAGGAGGATTTACAGAGGAAGTGCATAATGTAAAATTCTTACATTCTCAGGAGGGATTACAGAGCAAGTGCATAAAGTAAAGTTCTTACATTTCCAGGAGGAATTATAGAGGAAATGCACAAAGTAGAGTTCTTACATTTCCAGGAGGGATTACAGAGGATGTGCACAAAGTAGAGTTCTTACATTTCCAGGAGGGATTACAGAGGAAGTGCATAAAGTAAAGTTCTTACATTTCCAGGAGGGATTACAGAGGAAGTGCATAAAGTAAAGTTCTTACATTTCCAGGAGGAATTAAAGAGGAAGTGCACAAAGTAGAGTTTTTACATTTCCAGGAGTATTTACAGAGGAAGTGCAAAAAGTAAAGTTCTTACATTTCCAGGAGGAATTAAAGAGGAAGTGCAGAAAGTAGAGTTCTTACATTTCCAGGAGGAATTACAGAGGAAGTGCACAAAGTTCTTACATTTCCAGGAGGGATTACAGAGGAAGTGGACAAAGTAGAATTTTTACATTTCCAGGAGGGATTAAAGAGGAAGTGCATAAAGTAAAGTTCTTACATTTCCAGGAGTATTTACAGAGGAAGTGCAAAAAGTAAAGTTCTTATATTTCCAGGAGGGATTACAGAGGAAGTGCACAAAGTAGACTCTTTACATTTCCAGGACTATTTACTGAGGAAGTGCATAAAGTAAAATTCTTACATTTCAGGGAGGGATTACAGAGGAAGTGCCTAAAGTAAAGTTCTTACACTTCCAGGAGGAATTATAGAGGAAATGCATGAAGTAGAGTTCTTACATTTCCAGGAGGGATTACAGAGGAAGTGCATAAAGTAAAGTTCTTACATTTCCAGAAGGAATTACAGAGGAAGGGCATAAAGTAAAGTTCTTACATTTCCAGGAGGAATTATAGAGGAAATGCACAAAGTAGAGTTCTTACATTTCCAGGAGGAATTACAGAGGAAGTGCATAAAGTAGAGTTCTTACATTTCCAGGAGGAATTACAGAGGAAGTGCACAAAGTTCTTACATTTCCAGGAGGGATTACAGAGGAAGTGCACAAAGTAGAGTTTTTACATTTCCAGGAGGGATTACAGAGGAAGTGCACAATGTAGAGTTCTTACATTTCCAGGAGGGATTACAGAGGAAGTGCATAAAGTAAAGTTCTTACATTTCCTGGAGGAATTATAGAGGTAATGCACAAAGTAGAATTCTTACATTTCCAGGAGGGATTACAGAGGAAGTGTATAAAGTAAAGTTCTTACATGTCCAGGAGGGATTACAGAGGAAGTGCATAAAGTAAAGTTCTTACATTTCCAGGAGTATTTACAGAGGAAGTGCAAAAAGTAAAGTTCTTACATTTCCAGGAGGGATTACAGAGGAAGTGCAGAAAGTAGAGTCCTTACATTTCCAGGAGGAATTACAGAGGAAGTGCACAAAGTAGAGTTCTTACATTTCCAGGAGTATTTACAGAGGAAGTGCACAAAGTAAAGTTCTTACATGTCCATGGGGTAATTACAGAAGAAGTGCAGAAAGTAGAGTCCTTGCATTTCCAGGAGGGATTACAGGGGATGTGCACAAAGTAGAGTTCTTACATTTCCAGGAGGATTTACAGAGGAAGTGCATAAAGTAAAATTCTTACATTTCCAGGAGGGATTACAGAGGAAGTGCCTAAAGTAAATTTCTTACATTTCCAGGAGGAATTATAGAGGAAATGCATAAAGTACAGTTATTACATTTCCAGGAGGGATTACAGAGAAGGTGCATAAAGTAAATTTCTTACATTTCCAGTAGGGATTACAGAGGAAGTGCATAAAGTAAAGTTCTTACAATTCCAGGAGGAATTACAGAGGAAGTGCATAAAGTAAAGTTCTTACATTTCCAGGAGGGATTAAAGAGGAAGTGCATAAAGTAGAGTTCTTACATTTCCAGGGGGAATTAAAGAGGAAGTGCAGAAAGTAGAGTCCTTACATTTCCAGGAGGGATTACAGAGGAAGTGCATAAAGTAGAGTTATACATTTCCAGGAGGGATTACAGAGGAAGTGCACAAAGTAGAGTTCTAATATTTCCAGGAGGGATTACAGAGGAAGTTCACAAAGTAGAGTTCTTACATTTCCAGGAGGAATTACAGACGAAGTGCATAAAGTAAAGTTCTTACATTTCCAGGAGGGATTACAGAGGAAGTGCTTAAAGTAAAGTTCTTACATTTCCAGGAGGAATTACAGAGGAAGTGCATAAAGTTAACTTCTTACATTTCCAGGAGGGATTACAGAGGAAGTGCATAAAGTAAAGTTCTTACATTTCCAGGAGGAATTACAGAGGAAGTGCATAGAGTAAAGTTATTACATTTCCAGGAGTGATTACAGAGGAAGTGCATAAAGTAAAGTTCTTACATTTCCAGGAGTATTTATAGAGGAAGTGCATAAAGTAAAGTTCTTACATTTCCAGGAGGAATTATAGAGGAAATGCACAAAGTAAAGTTCTTACATTTCCAGGAGGAATTAAAGAGGCAGTGCAGAAAGTAGAGTTCTTACATTTCCAGGAGGAATTACAGAGAAAGTGCACAAAGTTCTTACATTTCCAGGAGGGATTACAGAGGAAGTGGACAAAGTAGAATTTTTACATTTCCAGGAGGGATTAAAGAGGAAGTGCACAAAGTAGAGTTCTTACATTTCCAGGAGTATTTACAGAGGAAGTGCAAAAAGTAAAGTTCTTACATTTCCAGGAGGGATTACAGAGGAAGTGCACAAAGTAGACTCTTTACATTTCCAGGAGTATTTACAGAGGAAGTGCATAAAGTAAAATTCTTACATTTCAGGGAGGGATTACAGAGGAAGTGCCTAAAGTAAAGTTCTTACACTTCCAGGAGGAATTATAGAGGAAATGCATGAAGTAGAGTTCTTACATTTCCAGGAGGGATTACAGAGGAAGTGCAGAAAGTGGAGTTCTTACATTTCCAGGAGGGATTACAGAGGAAGTGCATAAAGTAAAGTTCTTACATTTCCAGGAGGGATTACAGAGGAAGTGCATAAAGTAAAGTTCTTACATTTCCAGGAGGAATTACAGAGGAAGTGCATAAAGTAAAGTTCTTACATTTCCAGGAGGGATTACAGAGGAAGTGCAAAAAGTAGAGTTCTTACATTTCCAGGAGGGATTACAGAGGAAGTGCAGAAAGTAGAGTTCTTACATTTCCAGGAGGATTTACACAGGGAGTGCATAAAGTAAAGCTCTTACATTTCCAGGAGGGATTATAGAGGAAGTTCATAAAGTAAAGTTCTTACATTTCCAGGGGGAATTAAAGAGGAAGTGCAGAAAGTAGAGTCCTTACATTTCCAATAGGGATTACAGAGGAAGTGCACAAAGTAGAGTTCTTACATTTCCAGGAGTATTTACAGAGGAAGTGCACAAAGTAAAGTTATTACATGTCCATGGGGGAATTACAGAGGAAGTGCATAAAGTAAAGTTCTTACGTTTCCAGGAGGGATTACAGGGGATGTGCACAAAGTAGAGTTCTTACATTTCCAGGAGGATTTACAGAGGAAGTGCATGAAGTAAAATTCTTACATTCCCAGGAGGGATTACAGAGCAAGTGCATAAAGTAAAGTTCTTACATTTCCAGGAGGAATTACAGAGGAAGTGCATATAGTAAAGTTCTTACATTTCCAGGAGGGATTACAGAGGAAGTGCATATAGTAAAGTTCTTACATTTCCAGGGGGAATTAAAGAGGAAGTGCAGAAAGTAAAGTTCTTACATATCCAGGAGGATTTACAGAGGAATTGCAAAAAGAAAAGTTCTTACATTTCCAGGAGGGATTACCGAGGAAATGCACAAAGTAAAGTTCTTACATTTCCAGAAGAGATTACAGAGGAAGTGCAGAAATTAGAGTCCTTACATTTCCAGGAGGGATTACAGAGGAAGTGCAAAAAGTAAAGTTCTTACATTTCCAGAAGAGATTACAGAGGAAGTGCAGAAAGTAGAGTTCTTACATTTCCAGGAGGGATTACAGAGGAAGTGCATAAAGTAAAGTTCTTACATTTCCAGGAGGGATTACAGAGGAAGTGCAGAAAGTAGAGTCCTTACATTTCCAGGAGGGATTACAGAGGAAGTGCACAAAGTAGAGTTTTACATTTCCAGGAGGGATTACAGAGGAAGTGCACAAAGTAGAGTTCTAATATTTCCAGGAGGGATTACAGAGGAAGTGCACAAAGTAGAGTTCTTACATTTCCAGGAGGATTTACAGAGGAAGTGCATAAAGTAAAGTTCTTACATTTCCAGGAGGATTTACAGAGGAAGTGCATAAAGTAAAGTTCTTACATTTCCAGGAGGAATTACAGAGGAAGTGCATAAAGTAAAGTTCTTACATTTCCAGGAGGGATTACAGAGGAAGTGCATAAAGTAAAGTTCTTACATTTCCAGGAGGATTTACAGAGGAAGTGCATAAAGTAAAGTTCTTACATTTCCAGGGGGAATTAAAGAGGAAGTGCAGAAAGTAGGGTCCTTGCATTTCCAGGAGGGATTACAGGGGATGTGCACAAAGTAGAGTTCTTACATTTCCAGGAGGATTTACAGAGGAAGTGCATAAAGTAAAATTCTTACATTTCCAGGAGGGATTACAGAAGAAGTGCCTAAAGTAAATTTCTTACATTTCCAGGAGGAATTATAGAGGAAATGCATAAAGTACAGTTCTTACATTTCCAGGAGGATTTACAGAGGAAGTGCATAAAGTAAAGTTCTTACATTTCCAGGGGGAATTAAAGAGGAAGTGCAGAAAGTAAAGTTCTTACATTTCCAGGAGGATTTACAGAGGAAGTGCATAAAGTAAAATTCTTACATTTCCAGGAGGGATTACAGAGCAAGTGCATAAAGTAAAGATCTTACATTTCCAGGAGGAATTATAGAGGAAATGCACAAAGTAGAGTTCCTACATTTCCAGGAGGGATTACAGAGGAAGTGCATAAAGTAAAGTTCTTACATTTCCAGGAGGGATTACAGAGTAAGTGCATATAGTAAAATTCTTACATTTCCAGGAGGGATTACAGAGGAAGTGCATATATAAAGTTCTTACATTTCCAGGAGGGATTACAGAGGAAGTCCATAAAGTAAAGTTCTTACATTTCCAGGAGTAATTAAAGAGGAAGTGCACAAAGTAGAGTCCTTACATTTCCAGGAGGATTTACAGAGGAAGTGTAGAAAGCAGAGTCCTTACATTTCCAGGAGGATTTACAGAGGAAGTGCATAAAGTAAAGTTCTTACATATCCAGGAGGGATTACAGAGGAAGTGCAGAAAGTAGAGTCCTTACATTTCCAGGAGGGATTACAGGGGATGTGCACAAAGTAGCGTTCTTACATTTCCAGGAGGATTTATAGAGGAATAGTAAAAAGAAAAGTTCTTACATTTCCAGGAGGGATTACAGAGGAAGTGCACAAAGTAAAGTTCTTACATTTCCAGAAGGGATTACAGAGGAAGTGCAGAAAGTAGAGTTCTTACATTTCCAGGAGGGATTACAGAGGAAGTGCATAAAGTAAAGTTCTTACATTTCCAGGTGGGATTACAGAGGAAGTGCAGAAATTAGAGTCCTTACATTTCCAGGAGGGATTACAGAGGAAGTGCAAAAAGTAAAGTTCTTACATTTCCAGAAGGGATTACAGAGGAAGTGCAGAAAGTAGAGTTCTTACATTTCCAGGAGGGATTACAGAGGAAGTGCATAAAGTAAAGTTCTTACATTTCCAGGTGGGATTACAGAGGAAGTGCAGAAAGTAGAGTCCTTACATTTCCAGGAGGGATTACAGAGAAAGTGCACAAATTAGAGTTTTACATTTCCAGGAGGGATTACAGAGGAAGTGCACAAAGTAGAGTTCTAACATTTCCAGGAGGGATTACAGAGGAAGTGCACAAAGTAGAGTTCTTACATTTCCAGGAGGATTTACAGAGGAAGTGCATAAAGTAAAGTTCTTACATTTCCAGGAGGATTTACAGAGGAAGTGCATAAAGTAAAGTTCTTACATTTCTAGGAGGAATTACAGAGGAAGTGCATAAAGTAAAGTTCTTTCATTTCCAGGAGGGATTACAGAGGAAGTGCATAAAGTAAAGTTCTTACATTTCCAGGGGGAATTAAAGAGGAAGTGCATAAAGTAAAGTTCTTACATTTCCAGGAGGATTTACAGAGGAAATGCATAAAGTAAAGTTCTTACATTTCCAGGGGGAATTAAAGAGGAAGTGCAAAAAGTAGAGTCCTTGCATTTCCAGGAGGGATTACAGGGGATGTGCACAAAGTAGAGTTCTTACATTTCCAGGAGGATTTACAGAGGAAGTACATAAAGTAAAATTCTTACATTTCCAGGAGGGATTACAGAAGAAGTGCCTAAAGTAAATTTCTTACATTTCCAGGAGGAATTACAGAGGAAGTGCATAAAGTAGAGTTCTTACATTTCCAGGAGGGATTACAAAGGAAGTGCATAAAGTAGAGTTTTACATTTCCAGGAGGGATTACAGAGTAAGTGCATATAGTAAAATTCTTACATTTCCAGGAGGGATTACAGAGGAAGTGCATAAAGTAAAGTTCTTACATTTCCAGGAGGGATTACAGAGGAAGTCCATAAAGTAAAGTTCTTACATTTCCAGGAGTAATTAAAGAGGAAGTGCACAAAGTAGAGTCCTTACATTTCCAGGAGGATTTACAGAGGAAGTGTAGAAAGCAGAGTTCTTACATTTCCAGGAGGATTTACAGAGGAAGTGCATAAAGTAAAGTTCTTACATATCCAGGAGGGATTACAGAGGAAGTGCAGAAAGTAGAGTCCTTACATTTCCAGGAGGGATTACAGGGGATGTGCACAAAGTAGCGTTCTTACATTTCCAGGAGGATTTATAGAGGAATTGTAAAAAGAAAAGTTCTTACATTTCCAGGAGGGATTACAGAGGAAGTGCACAAAGTAAAGTTCTTACATTTCCAGAAGGGATTACAGAGGAAGTGCAGAAAGTAGAGTTCTTACATTTCCAGGAGGGATTACAGAGGAAGTGCATAAAGTAAAGTTCTTACATTTCCAGGTGGGATTACAGAGGAAGTGCAGAAATTAGTGTCCTTACATTTCCAGGAGGGATTACAGAGGAAGTGCAAAAAGAAAAGTTCTTACATTTCCAGAAGGGATTACAGAGGAAGTGCAGAAAGTAGAGTACTTACATTTCCAGGAGGGATTACAGAGGAAGTGCATAAAGTAAAGTTCTTACATTTCCAGGTGGGATTACAGAGGAAGTTCAGAAAGTAGAGTCCTTACATTTCCAGGAGGGATTACAGAGGAAGTGCACAAATTAGAGTTTTACATTTCCAGGAGGGATTACAGAGGAAGTGCACAAAGTAGAGTTCTAATATTTCCAGGAGGGATTACAGAGGAAGTGCACAAAGTAGAGTTCTTACATTTCCAGGAGGATTTACAGAGGAAGTGCATAAAGTAAAGTTCTTACATTTCCAGGAGGATTTACAGAGGAAGTGCATAAAGTAAAGTTCTTACATTTCTAGGAGGAATTACAGAGGAAGTGCATAAAGTAAAGTTCTTACATTTCCAGGAGGGATTACAGAGGAAGTGCATAAAGTAAAGTTCTTACATTTCCAGGGGGAATTAAAGAGGAAGTGCATAAAGTAAAGTTCTTACATTTCCAGGAGGATTTACAGAGGAAATGCATAAAGTAAAGTTCTTACATTTCCAGGGGGAATTAAAGAGGAAGTGCAAAAAGTAGAGTCCTTGCATTTCCAGGAGGGATTACAGGGGATGTGCACAAAGTAGAGTTCTTACATTTCCAGGAGGATTTACAGAGGAAGTGCATAAAGTAAAATTCTTACATTTCCAGGAGGGATTACAGAAGAAGTGCCTAAAGTAAATTTCTTACATTTCCAGGAGGAATTACAGAGGAAGTGCATAAAGTAGAGTTCTTACATTTCCAGGAGGGATTACAGAGGAAGTGCATAAAGTAGAGTTTTACATTTCCAGGAGGGATTACAGAGGAAGTGCACAAAGTAGAGTTCTAATATTTTCAGGAGGGATTACAGAGGAAGTGCACAAAGTAGAGTTCTTACATTTCCAGGAGGAATTACAGAGAAAGTGCATAAAGTAGAGTTCTTACATTTCCAGGAGGAATTACAGGGCATGTGCACAAAGTAGAGTTCTTACATTTCCAGGAGGATTTACAGAGGAAGTGCATGAAGTAAAATTCTTACATTTTCAGGAGGGATTACAGAAGAAGTGCCTAAAGTAAAGTTCTTACATTTCCATGAGGAATTATAGAGGAAATGAATAAAGTAAAGTTCTTACATTTCCAAGAGGGATTACAGAGGAAGTGCATAAAGTAAAGTTCTTACATTTCCAGGACGAATTATAGAGGAAATGCACAAAGTAGAGTTCTTACATTTCCAGAAGGAATTAAAGAGGAAGTGCAGAAAGTAGAGTTCTTACATTTCCAGGAGTAATTACAGAGGAAGTGCACAAAGTTCTAACATTTCCAGGAGGGATTACAGAGGAAGTGGACAAAGTAGGATTTTTACATTTCCAGGAGGGATTAAAGAGGAAGTGCACAAAGAAGAGTTCTTACATTTCCAGGAGTATTTACAGAGGAAGTGCAAAAAGTAAAGTTCTTACATTTCCAGGAGGGATTACAGAGGAAGTTCACAAAGTAAACTCTTTACATTTCCAGGAGTATTTACAGAGGAAGTGCATAAAGTAAAGTTCTTACATTTCCAGGAGGGATTACAGAGGAAGTGCATAAAGTAAAGTTCTTACATTTCCAGGAGGAATTACAGAGGAAGTGCATAAAGTAAAGTTCTTACATTTCCAGGAGGGATTACAGAGGAAGTGCATAAAGTAGAGTTCTTACATTTCCAGGAGGGATTACAGAGGAAGTGCACAAAGTAGAGTTTTTACATTTCCAGGAGGGATTAAAGAGGAAGTGCACAAAGTAGAGTTCTTACATTTCCAGGAGGGATTACAGAGGAAGTGCATAAAGTAAAGTTCTTACATTTCCTGGAGGAATTATATAGGTAATGCACAAAGTAGAATTCTTACATTTCCAGGAGGGATTACAGAGGAAGTGCATAAAGTAAAGTTCTTACATTTCCAGGAGGGATTACAGAGGAAGTGCATAAAGTAAAGTTCTTACATTTCCAGGAGTATTTACAGAGGAAGTGTAAAAAGTAAAGTTCTTACATTTCCAGGAGGGATTACAGAGGAAGTGCAGAAAGGAGAGTTCTTACATTTCCAGGAGGGATTACAGAGGAAGTGCAGAAAGTAGAGTTCTTACATTTCCAGAAGGAATTACAGAGGAAGTGCACAAAGTTCTTACATTTCCAGGAGGGATTACAGAGGAAGTGGACAAAGTAGAATTTTTACATTTCCAGGAGGGATTAAAGAGGAAGTGCACAAAGTAGAGTTCTTACATTTCCAGGAGTATTTACAGAGGAAGTGCAAAAAGTAAAGTTCTTACATTTCCAGGAGGGATTACAGAGGAAGTGCACAAAGTAGACTCTTTACATTTCCAGGAGTATTTACAGAGGAAGTGCATAAAATAAAATTCTTACATTTCAGGGAGGGATTACAGAGGAAGTGCCTAAAGTAAAGTTCTTACACTTCCAGGAGGAATTATAGAGGAAATGCATGAAGTAGAGTTCTTACATTTCCAGGAGGGATTACAGAGGAAGTGCAGAAAGTAGAGTTCTTACATTTCCAGGAGGGATTACAGAGGAAGTGCATAAAGTAAAGTTCTTACATTTCCGGGAGGGGTTACAGAGGAAGTGCATAAAGTAAAGTTCTTACATTTCCAGGAGGAATTACAGAGGAAGTGCATAAAGTAAAGTTCTTACATTTCAAGGAGGGATTACAGAGGAAGTGCACAAAGTTCTTACATTTCCAGGAGGGATTATAGAGGAAGTGCACAAAGTAGAGTTTTTACATTTCCAGGAGGGATTAAAGAGGAAGTGCACAAAGTAGAGTTCTTACATTTCCAGGAGGGATTACAGAGGAAGTGCATAAAGTAAAGTTCTTACATTTCCAGGAGTATTTACAGAGGAAGTACAAAAAGTAAAGTTCTTACATTTCCAGGAGGGATTACAGAGGAAGTGCAGAAAGTAGAGTTCTTACATTTCCAGGAGGATTTACACAGGGAGTGCATAAAGTAAAGCTCTTACATTTCCAGGAGGGATTATAGAGTAAGTTCATAAAGTAAATTTCTTACATTTCCAGGGGGAATTAAAGAGGAAGTGCAGAAAGTAGAGTCATTACATTTCCAGGAGGGATTACAGAGGAAGTGCACAAAGTAGAGTTCTTACATTTCCAGGAGTATTTACAGAGGAAATGCACAAAGTAAAGTTCTTACATGTCCATGGGGGAATTACAGAAGAAGTGCAAAAAGTAGAGTCCTTGCATTTCCAGGAGGGATTACAGGGGATGTGCACAAAGTAGAGTTCTTATATTTCCAGGAGGATTTACAGAGGAAGTGCATAAAGTAAAATTCTTACATTTCCAGGAGGGATTACAGAAGAAGTGCCTAAAGTAAATTTCTTACATTTCCAGGAGGAATTATAGAGGAAATGCATAAAGTACAGTTCTTACATTTCCAGGAGGGATTACAGAGGAGGTGCATCAAGTAAAGTTCTTACATTTCCAGTAGGGATTACAGAGGAAGTGCATAAAGTAAAGTTCTTACAATTCCAGGAGGAATTACAGAGGAAGTGCAGAAAGTAGAGTCCTTACATTTCCAGGAGGGATTACAGAGGAGGTGCATCAAGTAAAGTTCTTACATTTCCAGTAGGGATTACAGAGGAAGTGCATAAAGTAAAGTTCTTACAATTCCAGGAGGGATTACAGAGGAAGTGCATAAAGTAGAGTTTTACATTTCCAGGAGGGATTACAGAGGAAGTGCACAAAGTAGAGTTCTAATATTTTCAGGAGGGATTACAGAGGAAGTGCACAAAGTAGAGTTCTTACATTTCCAGGAGGAATTACAGAGGAAGTGCATAAAGTAAAGTTCTTACATTTCCAGGAGGGATTACAGAGGAAGTGCATAAAGTAAAGTTCTTACATTTCCAGGAGGAATTATAGAGGAAATGCACAAAGTAGAGTTCCTACATTTCCAGGAGGGATTACAGAGGAAGTGCATAAAGTAAAGTTCTTACATTTCCAGGAGGGATTACAGAGTAAGTGCATATAGTAAAATTCTTACATTTCCAGGAGGGATTACAGAGGAAGTGCATAAAGTAAAGTTCTTACATTTCCAGGGGGAATTAAAGAGGAAGTGCATAAAGTAAAGTTCTTACATTTCCAGGAGGATTTACAGAGGAAATGCATAAAGTAAAGTTCTTACATTTCCAGGGGGAATTAAAGAGGAAGTGCAAAAAGTAGAGTCCTTGCATTTCCAGGAGGGATTACAGGGGATGTGCACAAAGTAGAGTTCTTACATTTCCAGGAGGATTTACAGAGGAAGTGCATAAAGTAAAATTCTTACATTTCCAGGAGGGATTACAGAAGAAGTGCCTAAAGTAAATTTCTTACATTTCCAGGAGGAATTACAGAGGAAGTGCATAAAGTAGAGTTCTTACATTTCCAGGAGGGATTACAAAGGAAGTGCATAAAGTAGAGTTTTACATTTCCAGGAGGGATTACAGAGGAAGTGCACAAAGTAGAGTTCTAATATTTTCAGGAGGGATTACAGAGGAAGTGCACAAAGTAGAGTTCTTACATTTCCAGGAGGAATTACAGAGAAAGTGCATAAAGTAGAGTTCTTACATTTCCAGGAGGAATTACAGGGCATGTGCACAAAGTAGAGTTCTTACATTTCCAGGAGGATTTACAGAGGAAGTGCATGAAGTAAAATTCTTACATTTTCAGGAGGGATTACAGAAGAAGTGCCTAAAGTAAAGTTCTTACATTTCCATGAGGAATTATAGAGGAAATGAATAAAGTAAAGTTCTTACATTTCCAAGAGGGATTACAGAGGAAGTGCATAAAGTAAAGTTCTTACATTTCCAGGACGAATTATAGAGGAAATGCACAAAGTAGAGTTCTTACATTTCCAGAAGGAATTAAAGAGGAAGTGCAGAAAGTAGAGTTCTTACATTTCCAGGAGTAATTACAGAGGAAGTGCACAAAGTTCTAACATTTCCAGGAGGGATTACAGAGGAAGTGGACAAAGTAGGATTTTTACATTTCCAGGAGGGATTAAAGAGGAAGTGCACAAAGAAGAGTTCTTACATTTCCAGGAGTATTTACAGAGGAAGTGCAAAAAGTAAAGTTCTTACATTTCCAGGAGGGATTACAGAGGAAGTTCACAAAGTAAACTCTTTACATTTCCAGGAGTATTTACAGAGGAAGTGCATAAAGTAAAGTTCTTACATTTCCAGGAGGGATTACAGAGGAAGTGCATAAAGTAAAGTTCTTACATTTCCAGGAGGAATTACAGAGGAAGTGCATAAAGTAAAGTTCTTACATTTCCAGGAGGGATTACAGAGGAAGTGCATAAAGTAGAGTTCTTACATTTCCAGGAGGGATTACAGAGGAAGTGCACAAAGTAGAGTTTTTACATTTCCAGGAGGGATTAAAGAGGAAGTGCACAAAGTAGAGTTCTTACATTTCCAGGAGGGATTACAGAGGAAGTGCATAAAGTAAAGTTCTTACATTTCCTGGAGGAATTATATAGGTAATGCACAAAGTAGAATTCTTACATTTCCAGGAGGGATTACAGAGGAAGTGCATAAAGTAAAGTTCTTACATTTCCAGGAGGGATTACAGAGGAAGTGCATAAAGTAAAGTTCTTACATTTCCAGGAGTATTTACAGAGGAAGTGTAAAAAGTAAAGTTCTTACATTTCCAGGAGGGATTACAGAGGAAGTGCAGAAAGGAGAGTTCTTACATTTCCAGGAGGGATTACAGAGGAAGTGCAGAAAGTAGAGTTCTTACATTTCCAGGAGGAATTACAGAGGAAGTGCACAAAGTTCTTACATTTCCAGGAGGGATTACAGAGGAAGTGGACAAAGTAGAATTTTTACATTTCCAGGAGGGATTAAAGAGGAAGTGCACAAAGTAGAGTTCTTACATTTCCAGGAGTATTTACAGAGGAAGTGCAAAAAGTAAAGTTCTTACATTTCCAGGAGGGATTACAGAGGAAGTGCACAAAGTAGACTCTTTACATTTCCAGGAGTATTTACAGAGGAAGTGCATAAAATAAAATTCTTACATTTCAGGGAGGGATTACAGAGGAAGTGCCTAAAGTAAAGTTCTTACACTTCCAGGAGGAATTATAGAGGAAATGCATGAAGTAGAGTTCTTACATTTCCAGGAGGGATTACAGAGGAAGTGCAGAAAGTAGAGTTCTTACATTTCCAGGAGGGATTACAGAGGAAGTGCATAAAGTAAAGTTCTTACATTTCCGGGAGGGGTTACAGAGGAAGTGCATAAAGTAAAGTTCTTACATTTCCAGGAGGAATTACAGAGGAAGTGCATAAAGTAAAGTTCTTACATTTCAAGGAGGGATTACAGAGGAAGTGCACAAAGTTCTTACATTTCCAGGAGGGATTATAGAGGAAGTGCACAAAGTAGAGTTTTTACATTTCCAGGAGGGATTAAAGAGGAAGTGCACAAAGTAGAGTTCTTACATTTCCAGGAGGGATTACAGAGGAAGTGCATAAAGTAAACTTCTTACATTTCCAGGAGTATTTACAGAGGAAGTACAAAAAGTAAAGTTCTTACATTTCCAGGAGGGATTACAGAGGAAGTGCAGAAAGTAGAGTTCTTACATTTCCAGGAGGATTTACACAGGGAGTGCATAAAGTAAAGCTCTTACATTTCCAGGAGGGATTATAGAGTAAGTTCATAAAGTAAAGTTCTTACATTTCCAGGGGGAATTAAAGAGGAAGTGCAGAAAGTAGAGTCATTACATTTCCAGGAGGGATTACAGAGGAAGTGCACAAAGTAGAGTTCTTACATTTCCAGGAGTATTTACAGAGGAAATGCACAAAGTAAAGTTCTTACATGTCCATGGGGGAATTACAGAAGAAGTGCAAAAAGTAGAGTCCTTGCATTTCCAGGAGGGATTACAGGGGATGTGCACAAAGTAGAGTTCTTATATTTCCAGGAGGATTTACAGAGGAAGTGCATAAAGTAAAATTCTTACATTTCCAGGAGGGATTACAGAAGAAGTGCCTAAAGTAAATTTCTTACATTTCCAGGAGGAATTATAGAGGAAATGCATAAAGTACAGTTCTTACATTTCCAGGAGGGATTACAGAGGAGGTGCATCAAGTAAAGTTCTTACATTTCCAGTAGGGATTACAGAGGAAGTGCATAAAGTAAAGTTCTTACAATTCCAGGAGGAATTACAGAGGAAGTGCAGAAAGTAGAGTCCTTACATTTCCAGGAGGGATTACAGAGGAGGTGCATCAAGTAAAGTTCTTACATTTCCAGTAGGGATTACAGAGGAAGTGCATAAAGTAAAGTTCTTACAATTCCAGGAGGGATTACAGAGGAAGTGCATAAAGTAGAGTTTTACATTTCCAGGAGGGATTACAGAGGAAGTGCACAAAGTAGAGTTCTAATATTTTCAGGAGGGATTACAGAGGAAGTGCACAAAGTAGAGTTCTTACATTTCCAGGAGGAATTACAGAGGAAGTGCATAAAGTAAAGTTCTTACATTTCCAGGAGGGATTACAGAGGAAGTGCATAAAGTAAAGTTCTTACATTTCCAGGAGGAATTATAGAGGAAATGCACAAAGTAGAGTTCCTACATTTCCAGGAGGGATTACAGAGGAAGTGCATAAAGTAAAGTTCTTACATTTCCAGGAGGGATTACAGAGTAAGTGCATATAGTAAAATTCTTACATTTCCAGGAGGGATTACAGAGGAAGTGCATAAAGTAAAGTTCTTACATTTCCAGGAGGGATTACAGAGGAAGTCCATAAAGTAAAGTTCTTACATTTCCAGGAGTAAATAAAGAGGAAGTGCACAAAGTAGAGTCCTTACATTTCCAGGAGGATTTACAGAGGAAGTGTAGAAAGCAGAGTCCTTACATTTCCAGGAGGATTTACAGAGGAAGTGCATAAAGTAAAGTTCTTACATATCCAGGAGGGATTACAGAGGAAGTGCAGAAAGTAGAGTCCTTACATTTCCAGGAGGGATTACAGGGGATGTGCACAAAGTAGCGTTCTTACATTTCCAGGAGGATTTATAGAGGAATTGTAAAAAGAAAAGTTCTTACATTTCCAGGAGGGATTACAGAGGAAGTGCACAAAGTAAAGTTCTTACATTTCCAGAAGGGATTACAGAGGAAGTGCAGAAAGTAGAGTTCTTACATTTCCAGGAGGGATTACAGAGGAAGTGCATAAAGTAAAGTTCTTACATTTCCAGGTGGGATTACAGAGGAAGTGCAGAAATTAGAGTCCTTACATTTCCAGGAGGGATTACAGAGGAAGTGCAAAAAGTAAAGTTCTTACATTTCCAGAAGGGATTACAGAGGAAGTGCAGAAAGTAGAGTTCTTACATTTCCAGGAGGGATTACAGAGGAAGTGCATAAAGTAAAGTTCTTACATTTCCAGGTGGGATTACAGAGGAAGTGCAGAAAGTAGAGTCCTTACATTTCCAGGAGGGATTACAGAGAAAGTGCACAAATTAGAGTTTTACATTTCCAGGAGGGATTACAGAGGAAGTGCACAAAGTAGAGTTCTAACATTTCCAGGAGGGATTACAGAGGAAGTGCACAAAGTAGAGTTCTTACATTTCCAGGAAGATTTACAGAGGAAGTGCATAAAGTAAAGTTCTTACATTTCCAGGAGGATTTACAGAGGAAGTGCATAAAGTAAAGTTCTTACATTTCTAGGAGGAATTACAGAGGAAGTGCATAAAGTAAAGTTCTTTCATTTCCAGGAGGGATTACAGAGGAAGTGCATAAAGTAAAGTTCTTACATTTCCAGGGGGAATTAAAGAGGAAGTGCATAAAGTAAAGTTCTTACATTTCCAGGAGGATTTACAGAGGAAATGCATAAAGTAAAGTTCTTACATTTCCAGGGGGAATTAAAGAGGAAGTGCAAAAAGTAGAGTCCTTGCATTTCCAGGAGGGATTACAGGGGATGTGCACAAAGTAGAGTTCTTACATTTCCAGGAGGATTTACAGAGGAAGTACATAAAGTAAAATTCTTACATTTCCAGGAGGGATTACAGAAGAAGTGCCTAAAGTAAATTTCTTACATTTCCAGGAGGAATTACAGAGGAAGTGCATAAAGTAGAGTTCTTACATTTCCAGGAGGGATTACAAAGGAAGTGCATAAAGTAGAGTTTTACATTTCCAGGAGGGATTACAGAGTAAGTGCATATAGTAAAATTCTTACATTTCCAGGAGGGATTACAGAGGAAGTGCATAAAGTAAAGTTCTTACATTTCCAGGAGGGATTACAGAGGAAGTCCATAAAGTAAAGTTCTTACATTTCCAGGAGTAATTAAAGAGGAAGTGCACAAAGTAGAATCCTTACATTTCCAGGAGGATTTACAGAGGAAGTGTAGAAAGCAGAGTTCTTACATTTCCAGGAGGATTTACAGAGGAAGTGCATAAAGTAAAGTTCTTACATATCCAGGAGGGATTACAGAGGAAGTGCAGAAAGTAGAGTCCTTACATTTCCAGGAGGGATTACAGGGGATGTGCACAAAGTAGCGTTCTTACATTTCCAGGAGGATTTATAGAGGAATTGTAAAAAGAAAAGTTCTTACATTTCCAGGAGGGATTACAGAGGAAGTGCACAAAGTAAAGTTCTTACATTTCCAGAAGGGATTACAGAGGAAGTGCAGAAAGTAGAGTTCTTACATTTCCAGGAGG
Source organism: Phyllobates terribilis (assembly GCF_046119375.1). NCBI lineage: Eukaryota > Metazoa > Chordata > Amphibia > Anura > Dendrobatidae > Phyllobates > Phyllobates terribilis. The sequence continues at coordinate 655,597 of NW_027363446.1, read as the reverse complement.
GATTACAGAGGAAGTGCATAAAGTAAAGTTCTTACATTTCCAGGTGGGATTACAGAGGAAGTGCAGAAATTAGTGTCCTTACATTTCCAGGAGGGATTACAGAGGAAGTGCAAAAAGTAAAGTTCTTACATTTCCAGAAGGGATTACAGAGGAAGTGCAGAAAGTAGAGTACTTACATTTCCAGGAGGGATTACAGAGGAAGTGCATAAAGTAAAGTTCTTACATTTCCAGGTGGGATTACAGAGGAAGTTCAGAAAGTAGATTCCTTACATTTCCAGGAGGGATTACAGAGGAAGTGCACAAATTAGAGTTTTACATTTCCAGGAGGGATTACAGAGGAAGTGCACAAAGTAGAGTTCTAATATTTCCAGGAGGGATTACAGAGGAAGTGCACAAAGTAGAGTTCTTACATTTCCAGGAGGATTTACAGAGGAAGTGCATAAAGTAAAGTTCTTACATTTCCAGGAGGATTTACAGAGGAAGTGCATAAAGTAAAGTTCTTACATTTCTAGGAGGAATTACAGAGGAAGTGCATAAAGTAAAGTTCTTACATTTCCAGGAGGGATTACAGAGGAAGTGCATAAAGTAAAGTTCTTACATTTCCAGGGGGAATTAAAGAGGAAGTGCATAAAGTAAAGTTCTTACATTTCCAGGAGGATTTACAGAGGAAATGCATAAAGTAAAGTTCTTACATTTCCAGGGGGAATTAAAGAGGAAGTGCAAAAAGTAGAGTCCTTGCATTTCCAGGAGGGATTACAGGGGATGTGCACAAAGTAGAGTTCTTACATTTCCAGGAGGATTTACAGAGGAAGTGCATAAAGTAAAATTCTTACATTTCCAGGAGGGATTACAGAAGAAGTGCCTAAAGTAAATTTCTTACATTTCCAGGAGGAATTACAGAGGAAGTGCATAAAGTAGAGTTCTTACATTTCCAGGAGGGATTACAAAGGAAGTGCATAAAGTAGAGTTTTACATTTCCAGGAGGGATTACAGAGGAAGTGCACAAAGTAGAGTTCTAATATTTTCAGGAGGGATTACAGAGGAAGTGCACAAAGTAGAGTTCTTACATTTCCAGGAGGAATTACAGAGAAAGTGCATAAAGTAGAGTTCTTACATTTCCAGGAGGAATTACAGGGCATGTGCACAAAGTAGAGTTCTTACATTTCCAGGAGGATTTACAGAGGAAGTGCATGAAGTAAAATTCTTACATTTTCAGGAGGGATTACAGAAGAAGTGCCTAAAGTAAAGTTCTTACATTTCCATGAGGAATTATAGAGGAAATGCATAAAGTAAAGTTCTTACATTTCCAAGAGGGATTACAGAGGAAGTGCATAAAGTAAAGTTCTTACATTTCCAGGACGAATTATAGAGGAAATGCACAAAGTAGAGTTCTTACTTTTCCAGAAGGAATTAAAGAGGAAGTGCAGAAAGTAGAGTTCTTACATTTCCAGGAGTAATTACAGAGGAAGTGCACAAAGTTCTAACATTTCCAGGAGGGATTACAGAGGAAGTGGACAAAGTAGGATTTTTACATTTCCAGGAGGGATTAAAGAGGAAGTGCACAAAGAAGAGTTCTTACATTTCCAGGAGTATTTACAGAGGAAGTGCAAAAAGTAAAGTTCTTACATTTCCAGGAGGGATTACAGAGGAAGTTCACAAAGTAAACTCTTTACATTTCCAGGAGTATTTACAGAGGAAGTGCATAAAGTAAAGTTCTTACATTTCCAGGAGGGATTACAGAGGAAGTGCATAAAGTAAAGTTCTTACATTTCCAGGAGGAATTACAGAGGAAGTGCATAAAGTAAAGTTCTTACATTTCCAGGAGGGATTACAGAGGAAGTGCATAAAGTAGAGTTCTTACATTTCCAGGAGGGATTACAGAGGAAGTGCACAAAGTAGAGTTTTTACATTTCCAGGAGGGATTAAAGAGGAAGTGCACAAAGTAGAGTTCTTACATTTCCAGGAGGGATTACAGAGGAAGTGCATAAAGTAAAGTTCTTACATTTCCTGGAGGAATTATATAGGTAATGCACAAAGTAGAATTCTTACATTTCCAGGAGGGATTACAGAGGAAGTGCATAAAGTAAAGTTCTTACATTTCCAGGAGGGATTACAGAGGAAGTGCATAAAGTAAAGTTCTTACATTTCCAGGAGTATTTACAGAGGAAGTGTAAAAAGTAAAGTTCTTACATTTCCAGGAGGGATTACAGAGGAAGTGCAGAAAGGAGAGTTCTTACATTTCCAGGAGGGATTACAGAGGAAGTGCAGAAAGTAGAGTTCTTACATTTCCAGGAGGAATTACAGAGGAAGTGCACAAAGTTCTTACATTTCCAGGAGGGATTACAGAGGAAGTGGACAAAGTAGAATTTTTACATTTCCAGGAGGGATTAAAGAGGAAGTGCACAAAGTAGAGTTCTTACATTTCCAGGAGTATTTACAGAGGAAGTGCAAAAAGTAAAGTTCTTACATTTCCAGGAGGGATTACAGAGGAAGTGCACAAAGTAGACTCTTTACATTTCCAGGAGTATTTACAGAGGAAGTGCATAAAATAAAATTCTTACATTTCAGGGAGGGATTACAGAGGAAGTGCCTAAAGTAAAGTTCTTACACTTCCAGGAGGAATTATAGAGGAAATGCATGAAGTAGAGTTCTTACATTTCCAGGAGGGATTACAGAGGAAGTGCAGAAAGTAGAGTTCTTACATTTCCAGGAGGGATTACAGAGGAAGTGCATAAAGTAAAGTTCTTACATTTCCGGGAGGGGTTACAGAGGAAGTGCATAAAGTAAAGTTCTTACATTTCCAGGAGGAATTACAGAGGAAGTGCATAAAGTAAAGTTCTTACATTTCAAGGAGGGATTACAGAGGAAGGGCATAAAGTAAAGTTCTTACATTTCCAGGAGGAATTATAGAGGAAATGCACAAAGTAGAGTTCTTACATTTCCAGGAGGAATTACAGAGGAAGTGCATAAAGTAGAGTTCTTACATTTCCAGGAGGAATTACAGAGGAAGTGCACAAAGTTCTTACATTTCCAGGAGGGATTATAGAGGAAGTGCACAAAGTAGAGTTTTTACATTTCCAGGAGGGATTAAAGAGGAAGTGCACAAAGTAGAGTTCTTACATTTCCAGGAGGGATTACAGAGGAAGTGCATAAAGTAAAGTTCTTACATTTCCAGGAGTATTTACAGAGGAAGTACAAAAAGTAAAGTTCTTACATTTCCAGGAGGGATTACAGAGGAAGTGCAGAAAGTAGAGTTCTTACATTTCCAGGAGGATTTACACAGGGAGTGCATAAAGTAAAGCTCTTACATTTCCAGGAGGGATTATAGAGTAAGTTCATAAAGTAAAGTTCTTACATTTCCAGGGGGAATTAAAGAGGAAGTGCAGAAAGTAGAGTCATTACATTTCCAGGAGGGATTACAGAGGAAGTGCACAAAGTAGAGTTCTTACATTTCCAGGAGTATTTACAGAGGAAATGCACAAAGTAAAGTTCTTACATGTCCATGGGGGAATTACAGAAGAAGTGCAAAAAGTAGAGTCCTTGCATTTCCAGGAGGGATTACAGGGGATGTGCACAAAGTAGAGTTCTTACATTTCCAGGAGGATTTACAGAGGAAGTGCATAAAGTAAAATTCTTACATTTCCAGGAGGGATTACAGAAGAAGTGCCTAAAGTAAATTTCTTACATTTCCAGGAGGAATTACAGAGGAAGTGCATAAAGTAGAGTTCTTACATTTCCAGGAGGGATTACAAAGGAAGTGCATAAAGTAGAGTTTTACATTTCCAGGAGGGATTACAGAGGAAGTGCACAAAGTAGAGTTCTAATATTTTCAGGAGGGATTACAGAGGAAGTGCACAAAGTAGAGTTCTTACATTTCCAGGAGGAATTACAGAGAAAGTGCATAAAGTAGAGTTCTTACATTTCCAGGAGGAATTACAGGGCATGTGCACAAAGTAGAGTTCTTACATTTCCAGGAGGATTTACAGAGGAAGTGCATGAAGTAAAATTCTTACATTTTCAGGAGGGATTACAGAAGAAGTGCCTAAAGTAAAGTTCTTACATTTCCATGAGGAATTATAGAGGAAATGCATAAAGTAAAGTTCTTACATTTCCAAGAGGGATTACAGAGGAAGTGCATAAAGTAAAGTTCTTACATTTCCAGGACGAATTATAGAGGAAATGCACAAAGTAGAGTTCTTACTTTTCCAGAAGGAATTAAAGAGGAAGTGCAGAAAGTAGAGTTCTTACATTTCCAGGAGTAATTACAGAGGAAGTGCACAAAGTTCTAACATTTCCAGGAGGGATTACAGAGGAAGTGGACAAAGTAGGATTTTTACATTTCCAGGAGGGATTAAAGAGGAAGTGCACAAAGAAGAGTTCTTACATTTCCAGGAGTATTTACAGAGGAAGTGCAAAAAGTAAAGTTCTTACATTTCCAGGAGGGATTACAGAGGAAGTTCACAAAGTAAACTCTTTACATTTCCAGGAGTATTTACAGAGGAAGTGCATAAAGTAAAGTTCTTACATTTCCAGGAGGGATTACAGAGGAAGTGCATAAAGTAAAGTTCTTACATTTCCAGGAGGAATTACAGAGGAAGTGCATAAAGTAAAGTTCTTACATTTCCAGGAGGGATTACAGAGGAAGTGCATAAAGTAGAGTTCTTACATTTCCAGGAGGGATTACAGAGGAAGTGCACAAAGTAGAGTTTTTACATTTCCAGGAGGGATTAAAGAGGAAGTGCACAAAGTAGAGTTCTTACATTTCCAGGAGGGATTACAGAGGAAGTGCATAAAGTAAAGTTCTTACATTTCCTGGAGGAATTATATAGGTAATGCACAAAGTAGAATTCTTACATTTCCAGGAGGGATTACAGAGGAAGTGCATAAAGTAAAGTTCTTACATTTCCAGGAGGGATTACAGAGGAAGTGCATAAAGTAAAGTTCTTACATTTCCAGGAGTATTTACAGAGGAAGTGTAAAAAGTAAAGTTCTTACATTTCCAGGAGGGATTACAGAGGAAGTGCAGAAAGGAGAGTTCTTACATTTCCAGGAGGGATTACAGAGGAAGTGCAGAAAGTAGAGTTCTTACATTTCCAGGAGGAATTACAGAGGAAGTGCACAAAGTTCTTACATTTCCAGGAGGGATTACAGAGGAAGTGGACAAAGTAGAATTTTTACATTTCCAGGAGGGATTAAAGAGGAAGTGCACAAAGTAGAGTTCTTACATTTCCAGGAGTATTTACAGAGGAAGTGCAAAAAGTAAAGTTCTTACATTTCCAGGAGGGATTACAGAGGAAGTGCACAAAGTAGACTCTTTACATTTCCAGGAGTATTTACAGAGGAAGTGCATAAAATAAAATTCTTACATTTCAGGGAGGGATTACAGAGGAAGTGCCTAAAGTAAAGTTCTTACACTTCCAGGAGGAATTATAGAGGAAATGCATGAAGTAGAGTTCTTACATTTCCAGGAGGGATTACAGAGGAAGTGCAGAAAGTAGAGTTCTTACATTTCCAGGAGGGATTACAGAGGAAGTGCATAAAGTAAAGTTCTTACATTTCCGGGAGGGGTTACAGAGGAAGTGCATAAAGTAAAGTTCTTACATTTCCAGGAGGAATTACAGAGGAAGTGCATAAAGTAAAGTTCTTACATTTCAAGGAGGGATTACAGAGGAAGGGCATAAAGTAAAGTTCTTACATTTCCAGGAGGAATTATAGAGGAAATGCACAAAGTAGAGTTCTTACATTTCCAGGAGGAATTACAGAGGAAGTGCATAAAGTAGAGTTCTTACATTTCCAGGAGGAATTACAGAGGAAGTGCACAAAGTTCTTACATTTCCAGGAGGGATTATAGAGGAAGTGCACAAAGTAGAGTTTTTACATTTCCAGGAGGGATTAAAGAGGAAGTGCACAAAGTAGAGTTCTTACATTTCCAGGAGGGATTACAGAGGAAGTGCATAAAGTAAAGTTCTTACATTTCCAGGAGTATTTACAGAGGAAGTACAAAAAGTAAAGTTCTTACATTTCCAGGAGGGATTATAGAGGAAGTGCAGAAAGTAGAGTTCTTACATTTCCAGGAGGATTTACACAGGGAGTGCATAAAGTAAAGCTCTTACATTTCCAGGAGGGATTATAGAGTAAGTTCATAAAGTAAAGTTCTTACATTTCCAGGGGGAATTAAAGAGGAAGTGCAGAAAGTAGAGTCATTACATTTCCAGGAGGGATTACAGAGGAAGTGCACAAAGTAGAGTTCTTACATTTCCAGGAGTATTTACAGAGGAAATGCACAAAGTAAAGTTCTTACATGTCCATGGGGGAATTACAGAAGAAGTGCAAAAAGTAGAGTCCTTGCATTTCCAGGAGGGATTACAGGGGATGTGCACAAAGTAGAGTTCTTATATTTCCAGGAGGATTTACAGAGGAAGTGCATAAAGTAAAATTCTTACATTTCCAGGAGGGATTACAGAAGAAGTGCCTAAAGTAAATTTCTTACATTTCCAGGAGGAATTATAGAGGAAATGCATAAAGTACAGTTCTTACATTTCCAGGAGGGATTACAGAGGAGGTGCATCAAGTAAAGTTCTTACATTTCCAGTAGGGATTACAGAGGAAGTGCATAAAGTAAAGTTCTTACAATTCCAGGAGGAATTACAGAGGAAGTGCAGAAAGTAGAGTCCTTACATTTCCAGGAGGGATTACAGAGGAGGTGCATCAAGTAAAGTTCTTACATTTCCAGTAGGGATTACAGAGGAAGTGCATAAAGTAAAGTTCTTACAATTCCAGGAGGGATTACAGAGGAAGTGCATAAAGTAGAGTTTTACATTTCCAGGAGGGATTACAGAGGAAGTGCACAAAGTAGAGTTCTAATATTTTCAGGAGGGATTACAGAGGAAGTGCACAAAGTAGAGTTCTTACATTTCCAGGAGGAATTACAGAGGAAGTGCATAAAGTAAAGTTCTTACATTTCCAGGAGGGATTACAGAGGAAGTGCATAAAGTAAAGTTCTTACATTTCCAGGAGGAATTATAGAGGAAGTGCATAAAGTAAAGTTCTTACATTTCCAGGAGGGTTTACAGAGGAAGTGCATAAAGTAAAGTTCTTACATTTCCAGGAGGATTTACAGAGGAAGTGCATAAAGTAAAGTTCTTACATTTCCAGGAGGATTTACAGAGGAAGTGCATAAAGTAAAGTTCTTACATTTCCAGGAGGATTTACAGAGGAAGTGCATAAAGTAAAGTTCTTACATTTCCAGGGGGAATTAAAGAGGAAGTGCAGAACGTAAAGTTCTTACATTTCCAGGAGGATTTACAGAGGAAGTGCATAAAGTAAAATTCTTACATTTCCAGGAGGGATTACAGAGCAAGTGCATAAAGTAAAGTTCTTACATTTCCAGGAGGAATTATAGAGGAAATGCACAAAGTAGAGTTCCTACATTTCCAGGAGGGATTACAGAGGAAGTGCAAAAAGTAAAGTTCTTACATTTCCAGGAGGGATTACAGAGGAAGTGCATAAAGTAAAGTTCTTACATTTCCAGGAGGGATTACAGAGGAAGTGCATAAAGTAAAGTTCTTACATTTCCAGGAGGATTTACAGAGGAAGTGCATAAAGTAAAGTTCTTACATTTGCAGGAGGATTTACAGAAGAAGTGCATAAAGTAAAGTTCTTACATTTCCAGGGGGAATTAAAGAGGAAGTGCAGAAAGTAAAGTTCTTACATTTCCAGGAGGATTTACAGAGGAAGTGCATAAAGTAAAATTCTTACATTTCCAGGAGGGATTACAGAGCAAGTGCATAAAGTAAAGTTCTTACATTTCCAGGAGTAATTAAAGAGGAAGTGCACAAAGTAGAGTCCTTACATTTCCAGGAGGATTTACAGAGGAAGCGCAGAAAGCAGAGTTCTTACATTTCCAGGAGGATTTACAGAGGAAGTACATAAAGTAAAGTTCTTACATTTCCTGGAGGATTTACAGAGGAAGTGCATAAAGTAAAGTTCTTACATTTCCAGGAGGGATTACAGAGGAAGTGCATAAAGTAAAGTTCTTACATTTCCAGGAGTAATTAAAGAGGAAGTGCACAATGGAGAGTCCTTACATTTCCAGGAGGATTTACAGAGGAAGTGCAGAAGGCAGAGTTCTTACATTTCCAGGAGGATTTACAGAGGAAGTGCATAAAGTAAAGTTCTTACATTTCCAGGAGGGATTACAGAGGAAGTGCAGAAAGTAGAGTCCTTACATTTCCAGGAGGGATTACAGGGGATGTGCACAAAGTAGCGTTCTTACATTTCCAGGAGTATTTACAGAGGAATTGAAAAAAGAAAAGTTCTTACATTTCCAGGAGGGATTACGGAGGAAGTGCACAAAGTAAAGTTCTTACATTTCCAGAAGGGATTACAGAGGAAGTGCAGAAAGTAGAGTCCTTACATTTCCAGGAGGGATTACAGAGGAAGTGCAAAAAGTAAAGTTCTTACATTTCCAGAAGGGATTACAGAGGAAGTGCAGAAAGTAGAGTTCTTACATTTCCAGGAGGGATTACAGAGGAAGTGCATAAAGTAAAGTTCTTACATTTCCAGGCGGGATTACAGAGGAAGTGCAGAAAGTAGAGTCCTTACATTTCCAGGAGGGATTACAGAGGAAGTGCACAAAGTAGAGTTTTACATTTCCAGGAGGGATTACAGAGGAAGTGCACAAAGTAGAGTTCTAATATTTCCAGGAGGGATTACAGAGGAAGTGCACAAAGTAGAGTTCTTACATTTCCAGGAGGATTTACAGAGGAAGTGCATAAAGTAAAGTTCTTACATTTCCAGGAGTATTTATAGAGGAAGTGCAAAAAGTAAAGTTCTTACATTTCCAGGAGGGATTACAGAGGAAGTGCAGAAAGTAGAGTCTTTACATTTCCAGGAGTATTTACAGAGGAAGTGCATAAAGTAAAGTTCTTACATTTCCAGGAGGAATTATAGAGGAAATGCACAAAGTAGAGTTCTTACATTTCCAGGAGGAATTAAAGAGGAAGTGCAGAAAGTAGAGTTCTTACATTTCCAGAAGGGATTACAGAGGAAGTGCAGAAAGTAGAGTTCTTACATTTCCAGGAGGGATTACAGAGGAAGTGCATAAAGTAAAGTTCTTACATTTCCAGGCGGGATTACAGAGGAAGTGCAGAAAGTAGAGTCCTTACATTTCCAGGAGGGATTACAGAGGAATTGCACAAAGTAGAGTTTTACATTTCCAGGCGGGATTACAGAGGAAGTGCACAAACTAGAGTTCTAATATTTCCAGGAGTAATTACAGAGGAAGTACACAAAGTTCTTACATTTCCAGGAGGGATTACAGAGGAAGTGCACAAAGTAAACTCTTTACATTTCCAGGAGGAATTATAGAGGAAATGCACAAAGTAGAGTTCTTACATTTCCAGGAGGAATTAAAGAGGAAGTGCAGAAAGTAGAGTTCTTACATTTCCAAGAGGAATTACAGGTGATGTGCACAAAGTAGAGTTCTTACATTTCCAGGAGGATTTACAGAGGAAGTGCAAAACGTAAAGTTCTTACATTTCCAGAAGGGATTACAGAGGAAGTGCACAAAGTAGACTCTTTACATTTCCAGGAGTATTTACAGAGGAAGTGCATAAAGTAAAATTCTTACATTTCAGGGACGGATTACAGAGGAAGTGCCTAAAGTAAAGTTCTTACACTTCCAGTAGTAATTATAGAGGAAATGCATGAAGTAGAGTTCTTACATTTCCAGGAGGGATTACAGAGGAAGTGCAGAAAGTAGAGTTCTTACATTTCCAGGAGGGATTACAGAGGAAGTGCATAAAGTAAAGTTCTTACATTTCCAGGAGGGATTACAGAGGAAGTGCATAAAGTAAAGTTCTTACATTTCCAGGAGGAATTACAGAGGAAGTGCATAAAGTAAAGTTCTTACATTTCCAGGAGGGATTACAGAGGAAGGGCATAAAGTAAAGTTCTTACATTTCCAGGAGGAATTATAGAGGAAATGCACAAAGTAGAGTTCTTACATTTCCAGGAGGAATTACAGAGGAAGTGCATAAAGTAGAGTTCTTACATTTCCAGGAGGAATTACAGAGGAAGTGCACAAAGTTCTTACATTTCCAGGAGGGATTACAGAGGAAGTGCACAAAGTAGAGTTTTTACATTTCCAGGAGGGATTAAAGAGGAAGTGCATATAGTAAAGTTCTTACATTTCCTGGAGGAATTATAGAGGTAATGCACAAAGTAGAATTCTTACATTTCCAGGAGGGATTACAGAGGAAGTGCATAAAGTAAAGTTCTTACATTTCCTGGGGGAATTATAGAGGTAATGCACAAAGTAGAATTCTTACATTTCCAGGAGGGATTACAGAGGAAGTGCATAAAGTAAAGTTCTTACATTTCCAGGAGGGATTACAGAGGAAGTGCATAAAGTAAAGTTCTTACATTTCCAGGAGTATTTACAGAGGAAGTGCAAAAAGTAAAGTTCTTACATTTCCAGGAGGGATTACAGAGGAAGTGCAGAAAGTAGAGTTCTTACATTTCCAGGAGGATTTACACAGGGAGTGCATAAAGTAAAGCTCTTACATTTCCAGGAGGGATTATAGAGGAAGCTCATAAAGTAAAGTTCTTACATTTCCAGGGGGAATTAAAGAGGAAGTGCAGAAAGTAGAGTCCTTACATTTCCAGGAGGGATTACAGAGTTAGTACACAAAGTAGAGTTCTTACATTTCCAGGAGTATTTACAGAGGAAGTGCACAAAGTAAAGTTCTTACATGTCCATGGGGGAATTACAGAAGAAGTGCAGAAAGTAGAGTCCTTGCATTTCCAGGAGGGATTACAGTGGATGTGCACAAAGTAGAGTTCTTACATTTCCAGGAGGATTTACAGAGGAAGTGCATAAAGTAAAATTCTTACATTTCCAGGAGGGATTACAGAGGAAGTGCCTAAAGTAAATTTCTTACATTTCCAGGAGGAATTATAGAGGAAATGCATAAAGTACAGTACTTACATTTCCAGGAGGGATTACAGAGGAGGTGCATAAAGTAAAGTTCTTACATTTCCAGGAGGGATTACAGAGGAAGTGCATAACGTAAAGTTCTTACAATTCCAGGAGGAATTACAGAGGAAGTGCATAAAGTAAAGTTCTTACATTTCCAGGAGGGATTAAAGAGGAAGTGCATAAAGTAGAGTTCTTACATTTCCAGGGGGAATTAAAGAGGAAGTGCAGAAAGTAGAGTCCTTACATTTCCAGGAGGGATTACAGAGGAAGTGCATAAAGTAGAGTTTTACATTTCCAGGAGGGATTACAGAGGAAGTGCACAAAGTAGAGTTATAATATTTCCAGGAGGGATTACAGAGGAAGTGCACAAAGTAGAGTTCTTACATTTCCAGAAGGAATTACAGAGGAAGTGCATAAAGTAAAGTTCTTACATTTCCAGGAGGGATTACAGAGGAAGTGCATAAAGTAAAGTTCTTACATTTCCAGGAGGAATTACAGAGGAAGTGCATAAAGTAAAGTTCTTACATTTCCAGGAGGGATTACAGAGGAAGTGCATAAAGTAAAGTTCTTACATTTCCAGGAGGAATTACAGAGGAAGTGCATAAAGTAAAGTTATTACATTTCCAGGAGGAATTACAGAGGAAGTGCATAAAGTAAAGTTCTTACATGTCCAGGGGGAATTAAAGAGGAAGTGCAGAAAGTAAAGTTCTTACATTTCCAGGAGGATTTACAGAGGAAGTGCATAAAGTAAAATTCTTACATTTCCAGGAGGAATTATAGAGGAAGTGCACAAAGTAGAGTTCCTACATTTACAGGAGGGATTACAGAGGAAGTGCATAAAGTAAAGTTCTTACATTTCCAGGGGAATTAAAGAGGAAGTGCAGAAAGTAGAGTCCTTACATTTCCAGGGGAAATAAAGAGGAAGTGCAGAAAGTAGAGTCCTTACATTTCCAGGAGGGATTACAGAGGAAGTGCACAAAGTAAAGTTCTTTCATGTCCATGGGGGAATTACAGAGGAAGTGCAGAAAGTAGAGTCCTTGAATTTCCAGGAGGGATTACAGGGGATGTGCACAAAGTAAAATTCTTACATTTCCAGGAGGGATTACAGAGGAAGTGCCTAAAGTAAAGTTCTTACATTTCCAGGAGGAATTATAGAGGAAATGCATGAAGTAAAGTTCTTACATTTCCAGTAGGGATTACAGAGGAAGTGCATAAAGTAAAGTTCTCACATTTCCAGGAGGAATTACAGAGGAAGTGCATAAAGTAAAGTTCTTACATTTCCAGGAGGGATTAAAGAGGAAGTGCATAAAGTAAAGTTCTGGCATTTCCAAGGGGAATTAAAGAGGAAGTGCAGAAAGTAGAGTCCTTATATTTCCAGGAGGGATTACAGAGGAAGTGCAAAAAGTAGAGTTTTACATTTCCAGGAGGGATTACAGAGGAAGTGCACAAAGTAGAGTTCTAATATTTCCAGGAGGGATTACAGAGGAAGTGCACAAAGTAGAGTTCTTACATTTCCAGGAGGATTTACAGAGGAAGTGCATAAAGTAAAGTTCTTACATTTCCAGGAGGATTAACAGAGAAAGTGCATAAAGTACAGTTCTTACATTTCCAGGAGGAATTACAGAGGAAGTGCATAAAGTAAAGTTCTTACATTTCCAGGAGGGATTACAGAGGAAGTGCATAAAGTAAAGTTCTTACATTTCCAGGAGGAATTACAGAGGAAGTGCATAAAGTAAAGTTATTACATTTCCAGGAGTGATTACAGAGGAAGTGCATAAAGTAAAGTTCTTACATTTCCAGGAGGAATTACAGAGGAAGTGCATAAAGTAAAGTTCTTACATATCCAGGAGGGATTACAGAGGAAGTGCAGAAAGTAGAGTCCTTACATTTCCAGGAGGGATTACAGGGGAAGTGCACAAAGTAGCATTCTTACATTTCCAGGAGGATTTACAGAGGAATTGCAAAAAGAAAAGTTCTTACATTTCCAGGAGGGATTACAGAGGAAGTGCACAAAGTAAAGTTCTTACATTTCCAGAAGGGATTACAGAGGAAGTGCAGAAAGTAGAGTCCTTACATTTCCAGGAGGGATTACAGAGGAAGTGCAAAAAGTAAAGTTCTTACATTTCCAGAAGGGATTACAGAGGAAGTGCAGAAAGTAGAGTTCTTACATTTCCAGTAGGGATTACAGAGGAAGTGCATAAAGTAAAGTTCTTACATTTCCAGGTGGGATTACAGAGGAAGTGCAGAAAGTAGAGTCCTTACATTTCCAGGAGGGATTACAGAGGAAGTGCAGAAAGTAGAGTCCTTACATTTCCAGGAGGGTTTACAGGGGATGTGCACAAAGTAGAGTTCTTGCATTTTCAGGAGGATTTACAGAGGAATTGCAAAAAGAAAAGTTCTTACATTTCCAGGAGGGATTACAGAGGAAGTGCACAAAGTAGAGTTCTAATATTTCCAGGAGGGATTACAGAGGAAGTGCACAAAGTAGAGTTCTTACATTTCCAGGAGGGATTACAGAGGAAGTGCACAAAGTAAAGTTCTTACATTTCCAGAAGGGATTACAGAGGAAGTGCAGAAAGTAAAGTTCTTACATTTCCAGGAGGAATTACAGAGGAAGTGCAAAAAGTAAAGTTCTTACATTTCCAGGAGGGATTAAAGAGGAAGTGCATAAAGTAAAGTTCTTACATTTCCAGGGGGAATTAAAGAGGAAGTGCACAAAGTAAAGTTCTTACATTTCCAGGAGGATTTACAGAGGAAGTGCATAAAGTAAAGTTCTTACATTTCCAGGGGGAATTAAAGAGGAAGTACAGAAAGTAGAGTCCTTACATTTCCAGGAGGGATTACAGGGGATGTGGACAAAGTAGAGTTCTTACATTTCCAGGAGGATTTACAGAGGAAGTGCATAAAGTAAAATTCTTACATTCCCAGGAGGGATTACAGAGCAAGTGCATAAAGTAAAGTTCTTACATTTCCAGGAGGAATTATAGAGGAAATGCACATAGTAGAGTTCTTACATTTCCAGGAGGGATTACAGAGGATGTGCACAAAGTAGAGTTCTTACATTTCCAGGAGGGATTACAGAGGAAGTGCATAAAGTAAAGTTCTTACATTTCCAGGAGGGATTACAGAGGAAGTGCATAAAGTAAAGTTCTTACATTTCCAGGAAAGATTACAGAGGAAGTCCACAAAGTAGCGTTTTTACATTTCCAGGAGGGATTAAAGAGGAAGTGCACAAAGTAGAGTTCTTACATTTCCAGACGGGATTACAGAGGAAGTGCAGAAAGTAGAGTCCTTACATTTCCAGGAGTATTTACAGAGGAAGAGCATAAAGTAAAGTTCTTACATTTCCAGGAGGAATTATAGAGGAAATGCACAAAGTAGAGTTCTTACATTTCCAGGAGGAATTACAGGGGATGTGCAGAAAGTAGAGTTCTTACATTTCCAGGAGGAATTACAGGGGATGTGCACAAAGTAGAGTTCTTACATTTCCAGGAGGATTTACAGAGGAAGTGCATAAAGTAAAATTCTTACATTTTCAGGAGGGATTACAGAGGAAGTGCCTAAAGTAAAGTTCTTACATTTCCAGGAGGAATTATAGAGGAAATGCATAAAGTAAAGTTCTTATATTTCCAAGAGGGATTACAGAGGAACTATATAAAGTAAAGTTCTTACATTTCCAGGAGGAATTACAGAGGAAGTGCACCAAGTTCTTACCTTTCCAGGAGGTATTACAGAGGAAGTGGACAAAGTAGAATTTTTACATTTCCAGGAGGGATTAAAGAGGAAGTGCACAAGGAAGAGTTCTTACATTTCCAGGAGTATTTACAGAGGAAGTGCAAAAAGTAAAGTTCTTACATTTCCAGGAGGGATTACAGAGGAAGTGCACAAAGTAAACTCTTTACATTTCCAGGAGTATTTACAGAGGAAGTGCATAAAGTAAAATTCTTACATTTCCGGGAGGGATTACAGAGGAAGTGCCTAAAGTAAAGTTCTTACACTTCCAGTAGGAATTATTGAGGAAATTCATAAAGTAGAGTTCTTACATTTCCAGGAGGGATTACAGAGGAAGTGCATAAAGGAAAGTTCTTACATTTCCAGGAGGGATTACAGAGGAAGTGCATAAAGTAAAATTCTTACATTTCCAGGAGGAATTACAGAGGAAGTGCATAAAGTAAAGTTCTTACATTTCCAGGAGGGATTACAGAGGAAGGGCATAAAGTAAAGTTCTCACATTTCCAGGAGGAATTATAGAGGAAATGCACAAAGTAGAGTTCTTACATTTTCAGGAGGAATTAAAGAGGAAGTGCAGAAAGTAGAGTTCTTACATTTCCAGGAGGAATTACAGAGGAAGTGGACAAAGTAGAATTTTTACATTTCCAGGAGGGATTAAAGAGGAAGTGCACAAAGTAGAGTTCTTACATTTCCAGGAGTATTTACAGAGGAAGTGCAAAAAGTAAAGTTCTTACATTTCCAGGAGGGATTACAGAGGAAGTGCACAAAGTAGACTCTTTACATTTCCAGGAGTATTTACAGAGGAAGTGCATAAAGTAAAATTCTTACATTCCAGGCAGGGATTACATAGGAAGTGCCTAAAGTAAAGTTCTTACACTTCCAGGAGGAATTATAGAGGAAATGCATGAAGTAGAGTTCTTACATTTCCAGGAGGGATTACAGAGGAAGTGCAGAAAGTAGAGTTCTTACATTTCCAGGAGGGATTACAGAGGAAGTGCATAAAGTAAAGGTCTTACATTTCCAGGAGGGATTACAGAGGAAGTGCATAAAGTAAAGTTCTTACATTTCCAGGAGGAATTATAGAGGAAATGCACAAAGTAGAGTTCTTACATTTCCAGGAGGAATTATAGAGGAAATGCACAAAGTAGAGTTCTTACATTTCCAGGAGGAATTACAGAGGAAGTGCATAAAGTAGAATTCTCACATTTCCAGGAGGAATTACAGAGGAAGTGCACAAAGTTCTTACATTTCCAGGAGAGATTACAGAGGAAGTGCACAAAGTAGAGTTCTTACATTTCCAGGAGGAATTATAGAGGTAATGCACAAAGTAGAATTCTTACATTTCCAGGAGGGATTACAGAGCAAGTGCATAAAGTAAAGTTCTTACATTTCCAGGGGGAATTAAAGAGGAAGTGCAGAAAGTAAAGTTCTTACATTTCCAGGAGGATTTACAGAGGAAGTGCATAAAGTAAAGTTCTTACATTTCCAGGGGGAATTAAAGAGGAAGTGCAGAAAGTAAAGTTCTTACATTTCCAGGAGGATTTACAGAGGAAGTGCATAAAGTAAAATTCTTACATTTCCAGGAGGGATTACAGAGCAAGTGCATAAAGTAAAGTTCTTACATTTCCAGGAGGAATTATAGAGGAAATGCACAGAGTACAGTTCCTACATTTCCAGGAGGATTTACAGAGGAAGTGCATAAAGTAAAATTCTTACATTCCCAGGAGGGATTACAGAGCAAGTGCATAAAGTAAAGTTCTTACATTTCCAGGAGGAATTACAGAGGAAGTGCATATAGTAAAGTTCTTACATTTCCAGGAGGAATTACAGAGGAAATGCATATAGTAAAGTTCTTACATTTCCAGGAGGGATTACAGAGGAAGTGCATAAAGTAAAGTTCTTACATTTCCAGGAGGGATTACAGAGGAAGTGCATAAAGTAAAGTTCTTACATTTCCAGGAGGATTTACAGAGGAAGCGCATAAAGTAAAGTTCTTACATTTCCAGGAGGATTTACAGAGGAAGTGCATAAAGTAAAGTTCTTACATTTCCAGGAGGAATTAAAGAGGAAGTGCAGAAAGTAAAGTTCTTACATTTCCAGGAGGATTTACAGAGGAAGTGCATAAAGTAAAATTCTTACATTTCCAGGAGGAATTACAGAGGAAGTGCACAAAGTTCTTACATTTCCAGGAGGGATTACAGAGGAAGTGCACAAAGTAGAGTTTTTACATTTCCAGGAGGGATTAAAGAGGAAGTGCACAAAGTAGAGTTCTTACATTTCCAGGAGGGATTACAGAGGAAGTGCATAAAGTAAAGTTCTTACATTTCCTGGAGGAATTATAGAGGTAATGCACAAAGTAGAATTCTTACATTTCCAGGAGGGATTACAGAGGAAGTGCAAAAAGTAAAGTTCTTACATTTCCAGGAGGGATTACAGAGGAAGTGCATAAAGTAAAGTTCTTACATTTCCAGGAGGGATTACAGAGGAAGGGCATAAAGTAAAGTTCTTACATTTCCAGGAGGGATTACAGAGGAAGGGCATAAAGTAAAGTTCTTACATTTCCAGGAGGGATTACAGAGGAAGGGCATAAAGTAGAGTTCTTACATTTCCAGGAGGAATTACAGAGGAAGTGCATAAAGTAGAGTTCTTACATTTCCAGGAGGGATTACAGAGGAAGTGCACAAAGTAGAGTTTTTACATTTCCAGGAGGGATTAAAGAGGAAGTGCACAAAGTAGAGTTCTTACATTTCCAGGAGGGATTACAGAGGAAGTGCATAAAGTAAAGTTCTTACATTTCCTGGAGGAATTATAGAGGTAATGCACAAAGTAGAATTCTTACATTTCCAGGAGGGATTACAGAGGAAGTGCAAAAAGTAAAGTTCTTACATTTCCAGAAGGGATTACAGAGGAAGTGCAGAAAGTAGAGTTCTTACATTTCCAGTAGGGATTACAGAGGAAGTGCATAAAGTAAAGTTCTTACATTTCCAGGTGGGATTACAGAGGAAGTGCAGAAAGTAGAGTCCTTACATTTCCAGGAGGGATTACAGAGGAAGTGCAGAAAGTAGAGTCCTTACATTTCCAGGAGGGTTTACAGGGGATGTGCACAAAGTAGAGTTCTTGCATTTTCAGGAGGATTTACAGAGGAATTGCAAAAAGAAAAGTTCTTACATTTCCAGGAGGGATTACAGAGGAAGTGCACAAAGTAGAGTTCTAATATTTCCAGGAGGGATTACAGAGGAAGTGCACAAAGTAGAGTTCTTACATTTCCAGGAGGGATTACAGAGGAAGTGCACAAAGTAAAGTTCTTACATTTCCAGAAGGGATTACAGAGGAAGTGCAGAAAGTAAAGTTCTTACATTTCCAGGAGGAATTACAGAGGAAGTGCAAAAAGTAAAGTTCTTACATTTCCAGGAGGGATTAAAGAGGAAGTGCATAAAGTAAAGTTCTTACATTTCCAGGGGGAATTAAAGAGGAAGTGCACAAAGTAAAGTTCTTACATTTCCAGGAGGATTTACAGAGGAAGTGCATAAAGTAAAGTTCTTACATTTCCAGGGGGAATTAAAGAGGAAGTACAGAAAGTAGAGTCCTTACATTTCCAGGAGGGATTACAGGGGATGTGGACAAAGTAGAGTTCTTACATTTCCAGGAGGATTTACAGAGGAAGTGCATAAAGTAAAATTCTTACATTCCCAGGAGGGATTACAGAGCAAGTGCATAAAGTAAAGTTCTTACATTTCCAGGAGGAATTATAGAGGAAATGCACATAGTAGAGTTCTTACATTTCCAGGAGGGATTACAGAAGATGTGCACAAAGTAGAGTTCTTACATTTCCAGGAGGGATTACAGAGGAAGTGCATAAAGTAAAGTTCTTACATTTCCAGGAGGGATTACAGAGGAAGTGCATAAAGTAAAGTTCTTACATTTCCAGGAAAGATTACAGAGGAAGTCCACAAAGTAGCGTTTTTACATTTCCAGGAGGGATTAAAGAGGAAGTGCACAAAGTAGAGTTCTTACATTTCCAGACGGGATTACAGAGGAAGTGCAGAAAGTAGAGTCCTTACATTTCCAGGAGTATTTACAGAGGACGAGCATAAAGTAAAGTTCTTACATTTCCAGGAGGAATTATAGAGGAAATGCACAAAGTAGAGTTCTTACATTTCCAGGAGGAATTACAGGGGATGTGCAGAAAGTAGAGTTCTTACATTTCCAGGAGGAATTACAGGGGAAGTGCACAAAGTAGAGTTCTTACATTTCCAGGAGGATTTACAGAGGAAGTGCATAAAGTAAAATTCTTACATTTTCAGGAGGGATTACAGAGGAAGTGCCTAAAGTAAAGTTCTTACATTTCCAGGAGGAATTATAGAGGAAATGCATAAAGTAAAGTTCTTATATTTCCAAGAGGGATTACAGAGGAAGTATATAAAGTAAAGTTCTTACATTTCCAGGAGGAATTACAGAGGAAGTGCACCAAGTTCTTACCTTTCCAGGAGGTATTACAGAGGAAGTGGACAAAGTAGAATTTTTACATTTCCAGGAGGGATTAAAGAGGAAGTGCACAAAGAAGAGTTCTTACATTTCCAGGAGTATTTACAGAGGAAGTGCAAAAAGTAAAGTTCTTACATTTCCAGGAGGGATTACAGAGGAAGTGCACAAAGTAAACTCTTTACATTTCCAGGAGTATTTACAGAGGAAGTGCATAAAGTAAAATTCTTACATTTCCGGGAGGGATTACAGAGGAAGTGCCTAAAGTAAAGTTCTTACACTTCCAGTAGGAATTATTGAGGAAATTCATAAAGTAGAGTTCTTACATTTCCAGGAGGGATTACAGAGGAAGTGCATAAAGGAAAGTTCTTACATTTCCAGGAGGGATTACAGAGGAAGTGCATAAAGTAAAATTCTTACATTTCCAGGAGGAATTACAGAGGAAGTGCATAAAGTAAAGTTCTTACATTTCCAGGAGGGATTACAGAGGAAGGGCATAAAGTAAAGTTCTCACATTTCCAGGAGGAATTATAGAGGAAATGCACAAAGTAGAGTTCTTACATTTTCAGGAGGAATTAAAGAGGAAGTGCAGAAAGTAGAGTTCTTACATTTCCAGGAGGAATTACAGAGGAAGTGGACAAAGTAGAATTTTTACATTTCCAGGAGGGATTAAAGAGGAAGTGCACAAAGTAGAGTTCTTACATTTCCAGGAGTATTTACAGAGGAAGTGCAAAAAGTAAAGTTCTTACATTTCCAGGAGGGATTACAGAGGAAGTGCACAAAGTAGACTCTTTACATTTCCAGGAGTATTTACAGAGGAAGTGCATAAAGTAAAATTCTTACATTCCAGGCAGGGATTACATAGGAAGTGCCTAAAGTAAAGTTCTTACACTTCCAGGAGGAATTATAGAGGAAATGCATGAAGTAGAGTTATTACATTTCCAGGAGGGATTACAGAGGAAGTGCAGAAAGTAGAGTTCTTACATTTCCAGGAGGGATTACAGAGGAAGTGCATAAAGTAAAGGTCTTACATTTCCAGGAGGGATTACAGAGGAAGTGCATAAAGTAAAGTTCTTACATTTCCAGGAGGAATTATAGAGGAAATGCACAAAGTAGAGTTCTTACATTTCCAGGAGGAATTATAGAGGAAATGCACAAAGTAGAGTTCTTACATTTCCAGGAGGAATTACAGAGGAAGTGCATAAAGTAGAATTCTCACATTTCCAGGAGGAATTACAGAGGAAGTGCACAAAGTTCTTACATTTCCAGGAGAGATTACAGAGGAAGTGCACAAAGTAGAGTTCTTACATTTCCAGGAGGAATTATAGAGGTAATGCACAAAGTAGAATTCTTACATTTCCAGGAGGGATTACAGAGCAAGTGCATAAAGTAAAGTTCTTACATTTCCAGGGGGAATTAAAGAGGAAGTGCAGAAAGTAAAGTTCTTACATTTCCAGGAGGATTTACAGAGGAAGTGCATAAAGTAAAGTTCTTACATTTCCAGGGGGAATTAAAGAGGAAGTGCAGAAAGTAAAGTTCTTACATTTCCAGGAGGATTTACAGAGGAAGTGCATAAAGTAAAATTCTTACATTTCCAGGAGGGATTACAGAGCAAGTGCATAAAGTAAAGTTCTTACATTTCCAGGAGGAATTATAGAGGAAATGCACAGAGTACAGTTCCTACATTTCCAGGAGGATTTACAGAGGAAGTGCATAAAGTAAAATTCTTACATTCCCAGGAGGGATTACAGAGCAAGTGCATAAAGTAAAGTTCTTACATTTCCAGGAGGAATTACAGAGGAAGTGCATATAGTAAAGTTCTTACATTTCCAGGAGGGATTACAGAGGAAATGCATATAGTAAAGTTCTTACATTTCCAGGAGGGATTACAGAGGAAGTGCATAAAGTAAAGTTCTTACATTTCCAGGAGGGATTACAGAGGAAGTGCATAAAGTAAAGTTCTTACATTTCCAGGAGGATTTACAGAGGAAGCGCATAAAGTAAAGTTCTT
Organism: Phyllobates terribilis; assembly: GCF_046119375.1. Taxonomy (NCBI): domain Eukaryota; kingdom Metazoa; phylum Chordata; class Amphibia; order Anura; family Dendrobatidae; genus Phyllobates; species Phyllobates terribilis. The sequence goes on along the minus strand of NW_027363446.1, from coordinate 634,391 downwards.
ACATTTCCAGGAGGATTTACAGAGGAAGTGCATAAAGTAAAGTTCTTACATTTCCAGGGGGTATTAAAGAGGAAGTGCAGAAAGTAAAGTTCTTACATTTCCAGGAGGATTTACAGAGGAAGTGCATAAAGTAAAATTCTTACATTTCCAGGAGGAATTACAGAGGAAGTGCACAAAGTTCTTACATTTCCAGGAGGATTTACAGAGGAAGCGCATAAAGTAAAGTTCTTACATTTCCAGGAGGATTTACAGAGGAAGTGCATAAAGTAAAGTTCTTACATTTCCAGGGGGTATTAAAGAGGAAGTGCAGAAAGTAAAGTTCTTACATTTCCAGGAGGATTTACAGAGGAAGTGCATAAAGTAAAATTCTTACATTTCCAGGAGGAATTACAGAGGAAGTGCACAAAGTTCTTACATTTCCAGGAGGGATTACAGAGGAAGTGCACAAAGTAGAGTTTTTACATTTCCAGGAGGGATTAAAGAGGAAGTGCACAAAGTAGAGTTCTTACATTTCCAGGAGGGATTACAGAGGAAGTGCATAAAGTAAAGTTCTTACATTTCCTGGAGGAATTATAGAGGTAATGCACAAAGTAGAATTCTTACATTTCCAGGAGGGATTACAGAGGAAGTGCAAAAAGTAAAGTTCTTACATTTCCAGGAGGGATTACAGAGGAAGTGCATAAAGTAAAGTTCTTACATTTCCAGGAGGGATTACAGAGGAAGGGCATAAAGTAAAGTTCTTACATTTCCAGGAGGGATTACAGAGGAAGGGCATAAAGTAAAGTTCTTACATTTCCAGGAGGGATTACAGAGGAAGGGCATAAAGTAGAGTTCTTACATTTCCAGGAGGAATTACAGAGGAAGTGCATAAAGTAGAGTTCTTACATTTCCAGGAGGGATTACAGAGGAAGTGCACAAAGTAGAGTTTTTACATTTCCAGGAGGGATTAAAGAGGAAGTGCACAAAGTAGAGTTCTTACATTTCCAGGAGGGATTACAGAGGAAGTGCATAAAGTAAAGTTCTTACATTTCCTGGAGGAATTATAGAGGTAATGCACAAAGTAGAATTCTTACATTTCCAGGAGGGATTACAGAGGAAGTGCATAAAGTAAAGTTCTTACATTTCCAGGAGGGATTACAGAGGAAGTGCATGAAGTAAAGTTCTTACATTTCCAGGAGTATTTACAGAGGAAGTGCAGAAAGTAGAGTCCTTACATTTCCAGGAGGGATTACAGAGGAAGTGCACAAAGTAGAGTTCTTACATATCCAGGAGTATTTACAGAGGAAGTGCACAAAGTAAAGTTCTTACATGTCCATGGGGGAATTACAGAAGAAGTGCAGAAAGTAGAGTCCTTGCATTTCCAGGAGGGATTACAGGGGATGTGCACAAAGTAGAGTTCTTACATTTCCAGGAGGATTTACAGAGGAAGTGCATAAAGTAAAATTCTTACATTTCCAGGAGGGATTACAGAGGAAGTGCCTAAAGTAAATTTCTTACATTTCCAGGAGGAATTATAGAGGAAATGCATAAAGTACAGTTCTTACATTTCCAGGAGGGATTACAGAGGAGGTGCATAAAGTAAAGTTCTTACATTTCCAGTAGGGATTACAGAGGAAGTGCATAAAGTAAAGTTCTTACAATTCCAGGAGGAATTACAGAGGAAGTGCATAAAGTAAAGTTCTTACATTTCCAGGAGGGATTAAAGAGGAAGTGCATAAAGTAGAGTTCTTACATTTCCAGGGGGAATTAAAGAGGAAGTGCAGAAAGTAGAGTCCTTACATTTCCAGGAGGGATTACAGAGGAAGTGCATAAAGTAGAGTTTTACATTTCCAGGAGGGATTACAGAGGAAGTGCACAAAGTAGAGTTCTTACATTTCCAGGAGGTATTACAGAGGAAGTGCATAAAGTAAAGTTCTTACATTTCCAGGAGGGATTACAGAGGAACTGCATAAAGTAAAGCTCTTACATTTCCAGGAGGAATTACAGAGGAAGTGCATAAAGTAAAGTTCTTACATTTCCAGGAGGGATTACAGAGGAAGTGCATAAAGTAAAGTTCTTACATTTCCAGGAGGAATTACAGAGGAAGAGCATAAAGTTATTACATTTCCAGGAGTGATTACAGAGGAAGTGCATAAAGTAAAGTTCTTACATTTCCAGAAGGATTTACAGAGGAAGTGCAGAAAGTAGAGTCCTTACATTTCCAGGAGGGATTACAGAGGAAGTGCATAAAGTAAAGTTCTTACATTTCCAGGAGGGATTACAGAGGAAGTGCATAAAGTAAAGTTCTTACATTTCCAGGAGTAATTAAAGAGGAAGTGCACAAAGTAGAGTTTTTACATCTCCAGGAGGGATTAAAGAGGAAGTGCACAAAGTAGAGTTCTTACATTTCCAGGAGGGATTACAGAGGAAGTGCATAAAGTAAAGTTCTTACATTTCCTGGAGGAATTATAGAGGTAATGCACAAAGTAGAATTCTTTCATTTCCAGGAGGGATTACAGAGGAAGTGCATAAAGTAAAGTTCTTACATTTCCAGGAGGGATTACAGAGGAAGTGCATAAAGTAAAGTCCTTACATTTCCAGGAGTATTTACAGAGGAAGTGCAAAAAGTAAAGTTCTTACATTTCCAGGAGGGATTACAGAGGAAGTGCAGAAAGTAGAGTCCTTACATTTCCAGGAGGGATTACAGAGGAAGTGCACAAAGTAGAGTTCTTACATTTCCAAGAGTATTTACAGAGGAAGTGCACAAAGTAAAGTTCTTACATGTCCATGCGGGAATTACAGAAGAAGTGCAGAAAGTAGAGTCCTTGCATTTCCAAGAGGGATTACAGGGGATGTGCACAAAGTTGAGTTCTTACATTTCCAGGAGGATTTACAAAGGAAGTGCATAAAGTAAAATTCTTACATTTCCAGGAGGGATTACAGAGGAAGTGCCTAAAGTAAATTTCTTACATTTCCAGGAGGAATTATAGAGGAAATGCATAAAGTACAGTTCTTACATTTCCAGGAGGGATTACAGAGGAGGTGCATGAAGTAAAGTTCTTACATTTCCAGTAGGTATTACAGAGGAAGTGCATAAAGTAAAGTTCTTACAATTCCAGGAGGAATTACAGAGGAAGTGCATAAAGTAGCGTTCTTACATTTCCAGGGGGAATTAAAGAGGAAGTGCAGAAAGTAGAGTCCTTACATTTCCAGGAGGGATTACAGAGGAAGTGCATAAAGTAGAGTTTTACATTTCCAGGAGGGATTACAGGGGAAGTGCACAAAGTAGAGTTCTTACATTTCCAGGAGAAATTACAGAGGAAGTGCATAAAGTAAAGTTCTTACATTTCCAGGAGGGATTACAGAGGAACTGCATAAAGTAAAGCTCTAACATTTCCAGGAGGAATTACAGAGGAAGTGCATAAAGTTATTACATTTCCAGGAGTGATTACAGAGGAAGTGCATAAAGTAAAGTTCTTACATTTCCAGGAGGAATTACAGAGGAAGTGCATATAGTAAAGTTCTTACATTTCCAGGAGGGATTATAGAGGAAGTGCATAAAGTAAAGTTCTTACATTTCCAGGAGGATTTACAGAGGAAGTGCATAAAGTAAAGTTCTCACATTTCCAGGAGGGATTACAGAGGAAGTGCATAAAGTAAAGTTCTTACATTTCCAGGAGGATTTACAGAGGAAGTGCATAAAGTAAAGTTCTCACATTTCCAGGAGGGATTACAGAGGAAGTGCATATAGTAAAATTCTTACATTTCCAGGAGGATTTACAGAGGAAGTGCATAAAGTAAAGTTCTCACATTTCCAGGAGGGATTACAGAGGAAGTGCATAAAGTAAAGTTCTTACATTTCCAGGAGGATTTACAGAGGAAGTGCATAAAGTAAAATTCTTACATTTCCAGGAGGGATTACTGAGAAAGTGCATATAGTAAAATTCTTACATTTCCAGGAGGGATTACAGAGGAAGTGCATAAAGTAAAGTTCTTACATTTCCAGGAGTAATTAAAGAGGAAGTGCACACAGTAGAGTCCTTACATTTCCAGGAGGATTTACAGAGGAAGTGCAGAAAGTAAAGTTCTTACATTTCCAGGAGGGATTACAGAGGAAGTGCATAAAGTAGAGTCCTTACATTTCCAGGAGGGATTATAGAGGAAGTTCATAAAGTAAAGTTCTTACATTTCCAGGGGAACTAAAGAGGAAGTGCAGAAAGTAGAGTCCTTACATTTCCAGGAGGGATTACAGAGGAAGTGCACAAAGTAGAGTTCTTACATTTCCAGGAGTATTTACAGAGGAAGTGCACAAAGTAAAGTTCTTTCATATCCATGGGGGAATTACAGAGGAAGTGCAGAAAGTAGAGTCCTTGAATTTCCAGAAGGGATTACAGGGGATGTGCACAAAGTAGAGTTCTTACATTTCCAGGAGGATTTACAGAGGAAGTGCATAAAGTAAAATTCTTACATTTCCAGGAGGGATTACAGAGGAAGTGCCTAAAGTAAAGTTCTTACATTTCCAGGAGGAATTATAGAGGAAATGCATAAAGTAGAGTTCTTACATTTCCAGGAGGGATTACAGAGGAAGTGCATAATGTAAAGTTCTTACATTTCCAGTAGGGATTACAGAGGAAGTGCATAAAGTAAAGTTCTTACATTTCCAGGAGGAATTACAGAGGAAGTGCATAAAGTAAAGTTCTTACATTTCCAGGAGGGATTAAAGAGGAAGTGCATAAAGTAAAGTTCTTACATTTCCAAGGGGAATTAAAGAGGAAGTGCAGAAAGTAGAGTCCTTACATTTCCAGGAGGGATTACAGAGGAAGTGCATAAAGTAGAGTTTTACATTTCCAGGAGGGATTACAGAGGAAGTGCACAAAGTAGAGTTCTAATATTTCCAGGAGGGAATACAGAGGAAGTGCACAAAGTAGACTTCTTACATTTCCAGGAGGATTTACAGAGGAAGTGCATAAAGTAAAGTTCTTACATTTCCAGGAGGATTAACAGAGGAAGTGCATAAAGTAAAGTTCTTACATTTCCAGGAGGAATTACATAGGAAGTGCATAAAGTAAAGTTCTTACATTTCCAGGAGGGATTACAGAGGAAGTGCATAAAGTAAAGTTCTTACATTTCCAGGAGGAATTACAGAGGAAGTGCAAAAAGTAAAGTTATTACATTTCCAGGAGTGATTACAGAGGAAGTGCATAAAGTAAAGTTCTTACATTTCCAGGAGGAATTACAGAGGAAGTGCATAACGTAAAGTTATTACATTTCCAGGAGTGATTACAGAGGAAGTACATAAAGTAAAGTTCTTACATTTCCAGGAGGATTTACAGAGGAAGTGCATAAAGTAAAGTTCTTACATTTCCAGGGGGAATTAAAGAGTAAGTGCAGAAAGTAGAGTCCTTACATTTCCAGGAGGGATTACAGGGGATGTGCACAAAGTAGAGTTCTTACATTTCCAGGAGGATTTACAGAGGAAGTGCATATAGTAACGTTCTTATATTTCCAGGAGGGATTACAGAGGAAGTGCATATAGTAAAATTCTTACATTCCCAGGAGGGATTACAGAGCAAGTGCATAAAGTAAAGTTCTTACATTTCCAGGAGGAATTATAGAGTAAATGCACAAAGTAGAGTTATTACATTTCCAGGAGGGATTACAGAGGAAGTGCATAAAGTAGAGTTCTTACATTTCCAGGAGGGATTACAGAGGAAGTGCATAAAGTAAAGTTCTTACATTTCCAGGAGGGATTACAGAGTAAGTGCATATAGTAAAATTCTTACATTTCCAGGAGGGATTACAGAGGAAGTGCATAAAGTAAAGTTCTTACATTTCCAGGAGGGATTACAGAGGAAGTGCATAAAGTAAAGTTCTTACATTTCCAGGAGGATTTACAGAGGAAGTGCATAAAGTAAAGTTCTTATATTTCCAGGGGGAATTAAAGAGGAAGTGCAGAAAGTTAAGTTCTTACATTTCCAGAAGGATTTACAGAAGAAGTGCATAAAGTAAAGTTCTTACATTTCCAGGGGGGATTACAGAGGAAATGCATATAGTAAAATTGTTACATTTCCAGGAGGGATAACAGAGGAAGTGCATAAAGTAAATTTCTTACATTTCCAGGAGGGATTACAGAGGAAGTGCATAAAGTAAAGTTCTTACATTTCCAGGGGTAATTAAAGAGGAAGTGCAGAAAGTAGAGTCCTTACATTTCCAGGAGGGATTACAGGGGATGTGCACAAAGTAGCGTTCTTACATTTCCAGGAGGATTTACAGAGGAATTGCAAAAAGAAAAGTTCTTACATTTCCAGGAGGGATTACAGAGGAAGTGCACAAAGTAAAGTTCTTACATTTCCAGAAGGGATTACAGAGGAAGTGCATAAAGTAGAGTCCTTACATTTCCAGGAGGGATTACAGGGGAAGTGCATTAAGTAAAGTTCTTAAATTTCCCGAAGGGATTACAGAGGAAGTGCAGAAAGTAGAGTCCTTACATTTCCAGGAGGGATTACAGAGGAAGTGCAGAAAGTAGAGTTCTTACATTTCCAGGAGGAATTATAGAGGAAGTGCAGAAAGTAAAGTTCTTACATTTCCAGGAGGAATTACCGAGGAAGTGCAGAAAGTAGAGTTCTTACATTTCCAGAAGGGATTACAGAGAATGTGCAGAAAGTAAAGTTCTTACATTTCCAGGAGGAATTACAGAGGACGTGCATAAATTAAAGTTCTTACATTTCCAGGAGAGATTACAGAGGAAGTGCATAAAGTAAAATTCTTACATTTCCAGGAGGGATTACAGAGGAAGTGCACAAAGTAGAGTTCTTACATTTCCAGGAGGATTTACAGTGGAAGTGAATAAAGTAAAATTCTTACATTTCCAGGAGAGATTACAGAGGAAGTGCATAAAGTAGAGTTCTTACATTTCCAGGAGGAATTATAGAGTAAATGCACAAAGTAGAGTTATTACATTTCCAGGAGGGATTACAGAGGAAGTGCATAAAGTAGAGTTCTTACATTTCCAGGAGGGATTACAGAGGAAGTGCATAAAGTAAAGTTCTTACATTTCCAGGAGGGATTACAGAGGAAGTGCATATAGTAAAATTCTTACATTTCCAGGAGGGATTACAGAGGAAGTGCATAAAGTAAAGTTCTTACATTTCCAGGAGGGATTACAGAGGAAGTGCATAAAGTAAAGTTCTTACATTTCCAGGAGGATTTACAGAGGAAGTGCATAAAGTAAAGTTCTTATATTTCCAGGGGGAATTAAAGAGGAAGTGCAGAAAGTTAAGTTCTTACATTTCCAGAAGGATTTACAGAAGAAGTGCATAAAGTAAAGTTCTTACATTTCCAGGGGGGATTACAGAGGAAATGCATATAGTAAAATTGTTACATTTCCAGGAGGGATAACAGAGGAAGTGCATAAAGTAAATTTCTTACATTTCCAGGAGGGATTACAGAGGAAGTGCATAAAGTAAAGTTCTTACATTTCCAGGGGTAATTAAAGAGGAAGTGCAGAAAGTAGAGTCCTTACATTTCCAGGAGGGATTACAGGGGATGTGCACAAAGTAGCGTTCTTACATTTCCAGGAGGATTTACAGAGGAATTGCAAAAAGAAAAGTTCTTACATTTCCAGGAGGGATTACAGAGGAAGTGCACAAAGTAAAGTTCTTACATTTCCAGAAGGGATTACAGAGGAAGTGCATAAAGTAGAGTCCTTACATTTCCAGGAGGGATTACAGGGGAAGTGCATTAAGTAAAGTTCTTAAATTTCCCGAAGGGATTACAGAGGAAGTGCAGAAAGTAGAGTCCTTACATTTCCAGGAGGGATTACAGAGGAAGTGCAGAAAGTAGAGTTCTTACATTTCCAGGAGGAATTATAGAGGAAGTGCAGAAAGTAAAGTTCTTACATTTCCAGGAGGAATTACCGAGGAAGTGCAGAAAGTAGAGTTCTTACATTTCCAGAAGGGATTACAGAGAATGTGCAGAAAGTAAAGTTCTTACATTTCCAGGAGGAATTACAGAGGAAGTGCATAAAGTAAAGTTCTTACATTTCCAGGAGAGATTACAGAGGAAGTGCATAAAGTAAAATTCTTACATTTCCAGGAGGGATTACAGAGGAAGTGCACAAAGTAGAGTTCTTACATTTCCAGGAGGATTTACAGTGGAAGTGAATAAAGTAAAATTCTTACATTTCCAGGAGAGATTACAGAGGAAGTGCATAAAGTAAAATTCTTACATTTCCAGGAGGGATTACAGAGGAAGTGCATAAAGTAAAGTTCTTACATTTCCAGGAGGAATTAAAGACGAAGTACATAAAGTAAAGTTCTTACATTTCCAGGAGGATTTACAGAGGAAGTGCATAAAGTAAAGTTCTTACATTTCCAGGAGGATTTACAGAGGAAGTGCAGAAAGTAGAGTCCTTACATTTCCAGGAGGGATTACAGAGGAAGTGCATAAAGTAAAGTTCTTACATTTCCAGGAGGAATTAAAGAGGAAGTACATAAAGTAAAGTTCTTACATTTCCAGGAGGATTTACAGAGGAAGTGCATAACGTAAAGTTCTTACATTTCCAGGAGGATTTACAGAGGAAGTGCAGAAAGTAGAGTCCTTACATTTCCAGGAAGGATTACAGGGCATGTGCACAAAATAGAGCTCTATGAAATAAGCCTCCCGATTTGGTATTTCATGGAGAACAAAGGAATTTAATGAAACAGATATGTAAAAAAGAGCTAAGTTTAATTTGAATTCTCTGTTATCCCTCCTGGAAATGAATGTCTCAACTGATAACTGGGTGATACAATTTCATGGTAAAAATATCAAACTGTGTAGAGACTCACCACACATTAAAAAAAGAGCACCCTTCTTGTCAAGTAATTTACACGTTTCCAGGAGGAATAATAGAGGAACAACATAAAAAATGCTCCAGAATTGTATAGAAAGTGTGTAGTATAAGCCCAGCACTAAGAGAAGACCATTCTCCTGTGTCCGCAGGGTGGTCCGGCCCCCCAGAGGATACGTCCTCCAGGGCTATATCTGTCCTTGTCACTGAGTCAAGTGCCTGGTCAGGTCTAGCCCCTGTCTGTGACCACCAGGGAATCTGCACTATTCCCAGACCCCATAGTGCCAGGACGCAGGCTGTGATCAGCGCCCCCCCTGGCATGTAGGAAATACTGCACCCAAAGTCTCTCCAACTTCTGCACTAATTGAGTGACTCAAAAAATTTGAGGGGACAAGACGGTAGAAATAATCAGTCTTTAGATAAAATATTTTAAAATTTTATTTTACTTTATCGGCCCATTGTTATATAGATCAGTGAAAAGAATTTGACTTTAAAAAAAAAAGTGCCGTTCCTCTATTATTCCTCCTGGAAATGACTAAATAGGCAACTGGGTCTTATCGTTCCATTATTCATGAGTGTCCAATCAGTACTGACAATATTAGTCACACTCTGTTTTAAATGGGAATGATTGTGCCAAGTTATAAATTGATGCACACATTTCCAAGAGGAATAACAGAGGACAAGACAGGAGAATTAATCAGTATTTGATCCAAAATGACACTTATTTCCAACATTTCAGGTATTTTATTGGTCCAATGTTATAGATTAGTGAGATGAATTTTGCAGCATTTTTTTTTCTTCTTAAAATTGTGCCACTCCTCTGTTATTCTTCCTGGAAATGTATGACTAAATCGACAATGTTATAGTTTAGTGCATTGGATTTACATAAAGGATCTGTCCTGACATATCACTGATACTTCCCCCAAAAAACAATAATTTGGGAATATTTTTCCTTGGTTATTCTTCCTGGAAATGTATGACCAAATTGACAACTACATGTTTGTCCCTTTGTCTTTGAGAATGTTTCTGTCCTATCAGTGCTGCTGATTACGATAGCCACGCCCTATTGATAAGTGGGTGTGTCAATGGGGCGTGTCTCTACACAGAATGTCCCTCTCTAATCACTACTGACAATGTTAGTCACGCCCTGTTGTAAGGTTAGTACATTTCCAGGAGGAACAACAGGTGAACAGCAAAAATAAATAAAAAAATAAAAAACAAAATGTGTTCTAAAATAGTCATTCCCCCTGTTGTTCCTCTTGGAAATGTATTTACCTTATAATAGGGAATGACTAGCATTGTCAGCCGTGATTGGACAGGGACATTGTGTAGGGACACGCCTCACTGATGCAACCTATAAAATAACAATTCTGGAACATATTTTTTTTTCTGTTCCCATGTTGTTCCTCCTGGAAATGTAAGGTGAAGACATTTCAAGAGGAACAACATGGGAAATAGTTATTCTGGAACATATATTTTTTTTTTATTGATGTTCCCATATTGTTCCTCCTGGAAATGTATTAACCTTTCATTATTTTTGAAAGAAAAGCACATTTTTTTCAATGAAGCTAACATTAAATGAATCAGAAATACACTCTATACATTGTTAATGTGGTAAATGACTATTCTAGCTGCAAACGTCTTGTTTTTATTGCAATATCTACATAGGTGTATAGAGGCCCATTTCCAACAACCACCACTCCAGTGTTTTAATGGTACATTGTGTTTGCTAACTGTGTAAGAAGGCTAATGGATGTTTAGAAAACCCTTGCACAAGTATGTTAGCCCAGCTGAAAACGGTTTGGCTGATTTGAGAAGCTATAAAACTGACCTTCCTTTGAGCTAGTTGAGAATCTGGAGCATTGCATTTGTTTTTTCTATGAAACTCTCAAAATGGCCAGAAAAAGAACTTTCATGTGAAACTCGACAGTCTATTCTTGTTCTTAGAAATGAAGGCTATTCCATGTGAGAAATTGACAAGAAACTGAAGATTTCCTACAACGGTGTGTACTACTCCCTTCAGAGGAGAGCACAAACAGGCTCTAACCAGAGTAGAAAGAGAAGTGGGAGACCCCGCTGCACAACTGAGCAACAAGACAAGTACATTAGAGTCTCTAGTGTGAGAAATCGACGTCTCACAGCTCCTCAACTGGCAGCTTCATTAAATAGTACACGCAAAACACCAGTGTCAACGTCTACAGTGAAGAGGCGACTCCGGGATGCTGGCCTTCAGGGCAAAGTGGCAAAGAAAAAGCCATATCTGAGACTGGCTAATAAAAGGAAAAGATTAATATGGGCAAAAGAACACAGACATTGGACAGAGCAAGATTGGAAAAAAGTTTTATGGACAGACGAATCAAAGCTTGAGGTGTTTGGATCACATAGAAGAACATTTGTGAGATGCAGAACAACTGAAAAGATGCTGGAAGAGTGCCTGACGCCATCTGTCAAGCATGGTGGAGGTAATGTGATGGTCTGCGGTTGCTTTGGTGCTGGTAAAGTGGGAGATTTGTACAAGGTAAATGGGATTTAGAATAAGGAAGGCCATCACTCCATTTTGCAAAGCCATGCCATACCCTGTGGATAGCGCTTGATTGGAGCCAATTTCATCCTACAACAGGAAGATGACCCAAAGCACACCTCCAAATTATGCATGAACTATTTAGGGAGCAGGCAGCTGGTATTCTATCTGTAATGGAGTGTCCAGCCCAGTCACCAGATCTCAACCCCATTGAGCTGTTGTGGGAGCAGCTTGACCGTATGGTGCGCAAAAAATGCCCATCAAGCCAATCCAACTTGTGCGAGGGGCTTCAGGAAGCATGGGGGTAAATTTCTCAAGATTACATCAGCAAATTAACAGCTAGAATGCCAAAGGTCTGCAATGCTGTAATTGCTGCAAATGGAGCATTCTGTGACGAAAGCAAAGTTTGAAGCAGAAATTATTCTTTCTAATAAAAATCATTATTTCTAACCTTGTCAATGTCTGGACTATTTTCTATTCATTTTTCAACTCATTTGATAAATAAAAGTATGAGTTTTCATGGAAAAAACAAAATTGTCTGGGTGACCCCAAACTTTTTAACGGTAGTGTGTATGTATATATATATATATTTGCAAAGGTTTAGGTTTGGGGCTCATATATATATATATATATATATATATATATATATATATATATATACTGCTCAAAGAAATAAAGGGAACACTCAAATAACACATCCTAGATCTGAATGAATGAAATATTCTCATTGAATACTTTGTTCTGTACAAAGTTGAATGTGCTGACAACAAAATCACTCAAAAATCATCAATGGAAATCAAATTTATTAACCAATGGATGCCTGGATTTGGAGTCACCCCCCAAATTAAAGTGGAAAAACGCACTACAGGCTGATCCAACTTTGATGTAATGTCCTTAAAACAAGTCAAAATGAGGCTCAGTATTGTGTGTGGCCTCCACGTGCCGGTATGACCTCCCTGCACCCCTTGGCCAGGCTCGTGATGAGGTTGTGGATGGTCTCCTGTGGGATCTCCTCCCAGATCTGGACTGGTGTTCTGTGGCAAGCGTCCTGCACGATGTTGGACTGTGAGCACAACCCCCATCTGTGGACGTCGGGCCCTCATACCACCCTCATGGAGTCGGTTTCTAACCGTTTGTGCAGATACATGCACATTTGTGGCCTGCTGGAGGTCATTTTGCAGGGCTCTGGCAGTGCTCCTCCTGTTCCTCCTTGCCCAAAGGCAGAGGTAGCAGTCCTGCTGCTGGGTTGTTTCCCTCCTACGGCCCCCTCCACGTCTCCTGGTGTACTGGCCTGTCTCCTGGTAGCGCCTCCAGTCTCTGGACACTACGCTGACAGACACAGCAAACCTTCTTGCCACAGCTCGCATTGATGTGCTATCCTGGATGAGCAGCACTACCTGAGCAACTTCTGTGGGTTGTAGAGTCCGTTTCATGCTACCATGAGTGTGAAAGCACAACCAACATTCAAAAGTGACCAAAACATCAGCCAGAAAGCATTGGTACTGAGATGTGGTCTGTGGTCCCCACCTGCAGAACCACTCCTTTATTGAGTGTGTCTTGATAATTGCCAATAATTTCCATCTATTGTCTATTCCATTTGCACAACAGCATGTGAAATTGATTGTCAATCAGTGTTGCTTCCTAAGTGGACAGTTTGATTTCACAGAAGTTTGATTTACTTGGAGTTATATTCTGTTGTTTAAGTGTTCCCTTTATTTTTTTGCGCAGTGTATATATATGCATGCGTGTGTGTTAATGTATAAATAGTCAGTTTCTGCATACAGTTGAAACCAGAAGTTTCCATACACTATATAAAAAGACACATATTCATGGTTTTTCTCAGTATGTGACATGAAAACAGAATAAACCTTTCCCGTTTTATGTCAATTAGGATTACCATAATTTTTAATATTTGCCAAATGCCAGAATAATGAGAGAGAAAGAGAGAATGTTTTAAGGTATTTTTATTACTTACGGCCAAGACGTAAGTTTACCTACATTTCATTAGTATTTGGTACTATTGCCCTTAAACTGAATGACTTGGGTCAAACATTTGGGATATCCTTCCACAAGCTTCTCACAATAGTTGGTTGGAATTTTGGCCCATTCCTGACAAAACTGGTGTAACTGATCCAGGTTTGTAGGTCGCCTTGCTCGCACCTGTCTTTTCAGCTTTGCCCATACATTTTCAATAGGATTGAGATCAGGGCTTTGTGATGGCCACTCCAAAACATTGAATTTGTTATCCTTAAGCCACTTTGTTACCATTTTGGCAGTATGCTTCGGGTCATTGTCCATTTGGAAGACCCATTTCCACTCAAGCTTTAACATCCCGGTTGATGTCTTGAGATGTTGCTTCAGTATTGCCACATAATCTTCTTTTCTCATGATGCCATCTATTTTGTGAAGTGCACCAGTCCCTCCTGCAGCAAAACACCCCCACAACATGATGCTGACACCACTGTGTTTCACCGTTGGGATGGTGTTCTTAGGCTTCCAAGCTTCTCCCTTTTACCTCCAAACGTAACGATGGTCATTATGCCCAAAAAGTTAAATTTTAGTTTCATCAGACCACAGGACATATCTCCAAAAATTAAGGTCTTTGTTCCTGTGTGTATTTGCAAACATTAATCTGGCTTTTTTATGTTTCTTTTGGAGTAATGGCTTCTTCTTGGCAGAGTGACCTTTCAGCCCATGTTGATACAGTACTCGTTTCACTGTGGATATTGACACAATCTTACCAGCTTCCGCCATGATATTCACAAGGTCTTTTGCTTTGGTCCTTGGGTTGATATGCACATATCGGACCAAAGCACGTTTATCTCTGGGACACAGAACCCGTCTCCTTCCTGAGCGGTATGATGGCTGGACATTCCCATTTTGTTTGTACTTGAGTATAATTGTTTGTATAGATGAACGAGACACCTTCGGGTATCTTGAAATTGTACCCAAGGAAGAGCCAGACTTGTGCAAGTCCACAATTCTCTTCCTGATATCTTTGTTGATTTCTTTAGACTTTCCCATGATGCTACACAAAGAAGCAGTGTGTTTCAGGTGTGCATTAAAATACATCCACAGGTGTGTCTCTAATTAACTAAAAAAAAAAATATCAGAAGCTTCCAAACACATGACATTGTCATATGGGCAGTCCAGAATTGTTTAAAGGCATAGTAATCTTAGTGTATGTAAACTTTGTGAGAAGCTTTTGGAAGGATATCCCAAACGTTTGACCCAAGTCATTCAGTTTAAGGGCAATGGTACTAAATGCTAATTAAATGTATGGAATCTTTTGACTTTGCAGTAAGTAATAAAAATGCCTGAAAACATTCTCTCTCTCTCTCTCTCATTATTCTGGCATTTGGCAAATATTAAAAATTATGGTAATCCTAACTGACCTAAAACAGGAAAGGTTTATTCTGATTTCGTGTCAGATATTGATAAAAACATGCAGATGTGTCTTTTTATAGAGTGTATGTAATCTTCTGGTTTCAACTGTATATATCATTGAACTTTTTGTAAGTAGTCATGAAGTCCGGCCTTCAAATCCGTCCCCTGCCTCTCCCGTGTCTCAGATGCACCATTGCCTTGTGCTCCCCGCAGATGTGCAGTGCATACTCTTCTTGCCATCATTTCTTGTAGATATTACATTTTATTCGTATACACTGTATATATAGTATTGCATATTGTATGTTTCTAATCCTATATGGATTCAGGCAATTATTTTGCATTTACTGACAGTAAACAGAGAACTTGGATAACATATGATAATCATATAGAAATAGATAATAACAGGAATTTACAGTGATGCCAATCAATTATCCGCACAGATACCACTTAGGTCATCTTGTGGGCAGAGTGGCCTTGGGGCCCTTACAAGCCCAGAGGAAGAGGTGTCCCCCCTACTTCTGTCCCCCTATAGCTTCTTCCCCAGGTGCAGGATCTTCAGTGAATTCAGTGGAGTGCATCATGTGTGCCAATCATATTTACCTTGTCTAATAATCCTGTCCACCACATGTATTACTTCATGACTGTAAAACACAGGGTAATTAGTGATGAAGATCCAGAGATGGGGCCCCTTGTGAAGAAGGAATTGAATTAAGTACTTGTCATGATAACCATAAACCCCCCAATGAGTGATAGTAATTATTTTGATAGTAATCCCTTCTCGATCTTTATTTAGCAAGTATAATAAATACCCTGCCAAATTCTCTGGATCACAAGTTTCCACCTTCAGTAATTAGAGCCAGTGTACCGTGCAGGTCACTCGTCCTACACACAGAGTACATCTCACCCCTGCCGAGCAGGTTATAAGTAAGAACAATGGTGTAAGACAGATTGTCTGTGTACAAGGTAAAGCTGGATGTGGTCGGCCAAAGAGCGCGACAGCAAGACACAATGTAGCCAAAAAGCTGCTACATAAGGCAGATTCTATCTAATATCTATCTCTATCTATCTAGCTCATATCTATCTATCTATTTATCTATTTGTTACTCTATCCAGCGCCGGACTGGAGTACCAGGGGCCCACCAGGAAAAAATCAATCTTGGGGCCCACCAGCACCATGCAGTTACCGTATATAGGAATAACATAAGTCCACAAACTCTTTCAAAATGAATCAACTTTATTAACCAATAAATCTCTGTTGCTGTGTAGTAGTCACAACACAGGGAGAGGTTAAACATCCAAGTATTTAATATGTATTGCAAATAAAGAATGTTCCCATTCTTAATATCCGAAAAAACAAATGACTGACAACCATCCACTATACCTAGACTAATAATACCGTATAGAAGAGAGAAATACCGCCACACCATGACCAGAACACATACCACCACATAGTGATCAAATACTACCAAGTACAAGGTATATATACTGCCACACCATGAGAAGACCACATATTACCACCACATAGAGACTGTCTGAATAATACCACATACAAGGGACAAATACCACCACGCCATGACCATGTAGAGGTAATACAGTGATCACCAGTAACATTATACACAGGAGCTCTGTATATAGTCAGTGTACAGATAATGTAGAGATTATCAGTGACATTATAAACAGGAGCTCTGTGTATAGTGTCAGTGTACAGGTAATACAGGGATCACCAGTGACATTATGCACAGGAGCTCTGTGTATAGTGTCAGTGTACAGGTAATACAGTGATCCCCAGTGACATTATACACAGGAGCTCTGTGTATAGTGTCAGTGTAGAAGTAATACAGGGATCACCAGTGACATTATACACAGGAGCTCTGTATATAGTGTCAGTGTACAGGTAATACAGGGATCACCAGTGACATTATACACAGGAGCTCTGTGTATAGTGTCAGTGTAGAAGTAATACAGGGATCACCAGTGACATTATGCACAGGAGCTCTGTATATAGTGTCAGTGTACAGGTAATACAGGGATCACCAGTGACATTATACACAGGAGCTCTGTGTATAGTGTCAGTGTAGAAGTAATACAGGGATCACCAGTGACATTATGCACAGTAGCTCTGTATATAGTGTCAGTGTAGAGGTAATACAGTGATCACCTGTGACATTATGCACAGGAGCTCTGTATATAGTGTCAGTGTAGAGGTAATACAGTAATCACCAGTGACATTATGCATAGGAGCTCTGTGTATAGTGTCAGTGTACAGGTAATACAGGGATCGCCAGTGGCATTATACACAGGAGCTATGTGTATAGTGTCAGTGTACAGGTAATACAGTGATCACCAGTGACATTATACACAGGAGCTCTGTGTATAGTGTCAGTGTACAGGTAATACAGTGATCACCAGTGACATTATGCACAGGAGCTCTGTGTATAGTGTTAGTGTACAGGTAATACAGGGATCACCAGTGACATTATGCACAGGAGCTCTGTATATAGTGTCAATTTGTGTGTATAGGTAATACACATACTTACCAGTGATGTCTCTAGGTGAAGTTCTTTATCTGCAGACCGATATATCACATCTTCTATACAGGACTTATTTCTGCAGAAAATAACATAGTTAGCTATAACTGATCACTTCCAGAGCACAAGCCACACTTTTCCCAAGATTTCTACACTGCATGAAATGACAAAAAAGGAAACATAGCACTTAACTACACAGTAACAGTGCTCCAGTGTCATTCTGTGCCTGCTCATCTGTCAGCAGACATATTTGTATGATGGCAAAGATCTAGCAGAGCTGAAGACAGAAGACCTATGGATTACATTGGAGTGAGGATTTTTCTTTATTAAAGATGGAGTCCCTAAATGTGTTTTATTTTTAATAAAAAAAAATAAATCTGTCCTTTTTTTTCTGTTTACTAGAAATTGATGGTGGCTATGTCTAATTTGGTGTGAAACCATGAATTTAGGGCTTAGAACCAACTGATAATACAAAGCTGGCCTGGTACTAACCCTATTATTACCTAGGGTGCCACTCACCACCAGGGCCACTGGAAGAGCCGGGTAAAGCACCTGGAAATGGTGCCATGATGAATGCGCCATTTTCAGGGGTGGCTGTGGGCTGCGATTTTCAGCGTGGGGGCCAAGAACGCTTGGGCCTTACCATGCTGAGAATCCCAGCCCCCAGCTGCCTTGTTTTATCTGGCTGGCGATCAACATATGGCGGGAAAAAAAAAGTTAAGTAAGTTTAAAACAAATATTCGGCTTCTCTGTCTTTTGATCGCCAGCCAAGGTAAAGCCAGGCAGATGGGGGTGGCAGTACGTAGCTGTCTGCTTTATCTGTGGTGAGAATCAAAAATTCTGCGGAGCGCTACATCGTTTTAAGGCTGAGTTCACACGATGCGTTTTTCATGCGTTTCCGCGGCGTTTTTGCAGTTGCGTAAACGCCGCAGAAACGCATGAAAAACGCATGGCAGAAGGGCAGCAATGTTCCCCAATTGAAATCCGCATGTGCTGTGCCCATGATGCGGATTTTTCCGCAGCGTAAACGCTGCGCTCAAAAATCCGCAGCATGTCATTTAATTTTGCGGAAACGCTGCTTTTTTGGCGCCATTGACTTGCATTAGACCGCATGGATTACGCATCACTGTATATGTTGATGCGCTTTTCATGCGGTCTAATGTGCGGATGGTACCCGGGTGTGGAGGAGAGGACTCTCATCCAGACCCAGGTACCATTAAAAAAAAAAATAAAATAAAAAATATATATATATATATATATATACACACACTCACCTTCTGACGGCCCGCGCACCGCTACTGCTTGGTTCCCGGCACTTCGCGGTTGAATGAAGAAGGACCTTCGCTGACGTCAGAGTCATGTGACGGGTCACGTGACGCTGACGTCGGCAGGTCCTTCAGTCTTCACTGCCGGTAGCCGGGACCGAGCGAAGCAGGAGTTTTTAAACTAGAGACGGGGGGGGGGGGGGGAAACCAAGGAAATAGGTGGGATGTGAGGCAAGCAAGGGGGAAGGGGAGAAGTGAATATAATGAGGGTGGAGAGGGGGGTGGGGATAGTACAGTTAGATCGTTAGAGAAGAATAGGATGCTAAATAACCCCAAAGTTTTATCTTGCATGCTGACCAACGCAAGAAGCCTGACCAATAAGACGGATGAGCTGCAGGCGCTTACATCGGAGGAGAGGTATGACATCGTAGGTATAACAGAGACTTGGCTAGACGATAGCTACGACTGGGCGGTAAATTTATTAGATTATAGTTTATTTAGAAGGGACCGGAAACAGGGGAAAGGCGGAGGAGTCTGCTTATATGTAAAGTCATGTCTAAAACCCAGACTAAGGGAAGATATAGGAGAGGGAGAAGAGGGGGTCGAGTCCATGTGGGTAGAGATAGAGGGAACTAAAAATAATAATAAAATATTACTGGGGGTCTGCTATAAGCCACCCAATATAACAGAGGAGAATGAGAATCTGCTATTAGGACAAATAGACAAAGTAGCAAAACATAATGAAGTGATTGTAATGGGGGATTTCAACTACCCGGATATTGACTGGGAAACAAACCTGTAGATCTCAGAAAGGAAAAAGGTTCTTGACAAATATTAAGGATAATTATCTCTCCCAACTAGTGCAGGAACCAACGAGAGGGAAGGCCGTGTTGGACTTAATATTGACTAATAGGCCTGATAGAATAACTGAGGTACAGATAGGGGGGCACCTAGGTAATAGCGATCATAATATTATCGACTTCAAAATGCCCTTCAGTAGGGTTATCAATAAGGGAACAACAAAAACATTAAACTTTAGGAGGGCGAAGTTTGATCAGCTGAAAGAAAGCCTTCAACTTATTGACTGGGACAAAGTTCTTAATCAAGGAAATACGAATAGTAAATGGGAAACCTTCAAAATAATTCTGAATACTCAGTGCGAGAGGTATATACCGTATGGGAATAAAAGGGCCAGAAATAAGAGGAAACCAATATGGTTGAACAAGAACGTAAAAGGGGCGTTAAATAGCAAAAAAGAGGCATTCAAGAGATTAAAACAGGAAAACAGTAAGGAGGCACTAATGTGTTACAAGGAAAAATCGAGAACCTGCAAAAAACAAATAAAAATAGCGAAGGAGGAAACAGAGAGACGTATTGCTAGGGAAAGTAGATCAAATCCCAAACTGTTCTTTACGTATATAAATAGTAAAAGGATTAAATCGGATAATATTGGACCGATAAAAAGTGAGGAAGGCAAAATCATAGAGAAAGATGAGGATAAAGCTAATCTATTAAATAATTTTTTTTCGACAACTTTCACAAAGGAAATCGAACTAACAGGAGAAATGAGAAGTGACAAACTTAATCCTCCACTAAGTATGACAAATCTAACCCAAGCTGGGGTACAGAAACGCCTCAGTAACATTAAAATAACCAAATCACCAGGACCTGATGGCATACACCCACGGGTACTAAGGGAACTAAGTAATGTGATAGACAGACCGTTATATCTTATATTTAAGGACTCTGTTGAGACTGGGTCTGTGCCACTTGATTGGCGACAGGCGAATGTAGTGCCACTATTCAAAAAGGGAGCGAAAAGTGACGCCGGAAACTATCGGCCGGTGAGTCTGACGTCCGTTGTGGGCAAAATTTTTGAAAGCTTCATTAAAGAGGCAATTACGGAGCATCTTGATGCTAATAATCTTTTAATCCCGAACCAACATGGATTCATGAGGAATCGCTCCTGCCAAACAAACCTGATTGACTTCTACGAGGAGGTTAGCTCTCGAGTAGATCAGGGGGAACCAGTGGATGTCGTGTATCTTGACTTCTCAAAAGCGTTCGATAGCGTGCCACATAATAGGTTGGTATACAAAATGAGAATGATGGGGCTGGGGGAAAATGTCTGCAATTGGGTAGCTAACTGGCTAAAGGATAGAAGACAGAGGGTGGTTATAAATGGAATATACTCAGATTGGGTAAGCGTCACTAGTGGGGTACCACAGGGGTCTGTACTAGGCCCAATGTTATTTAATATCTTTATTAACGACATAGTCAACGGGATAAATAGTAAAATATCAATATTTGCAGATGACACAAAGTTATGTAAAACAATTAATACAAAAGAGGACAGTGCAGACCTACAGAGGGATTTGGATAAGCTGGGTAGGTGGAGCATTAAATGGCAAATGAGGTTTAACGAGGAGAAATGTAAGGTCATACATATGGGAAGGGAAAATGGAAGTCACCAGTACTCACTGAATGGGAAATCATTGGGGAATTCAGAGATGGAGAAGGACTTGGGCATCTTGATTGATAGCAAACTAAATTGGAGTGCCCAAAGTCAGGCCGCTGCTGTAAGGGCAAACAGGGTAATGGGATGTATCAGAAGAGGTATAGCTGCAAAGGATGAGAACATTGTTCTTCCACTGTACAAAGCACTGGTCAGACCACACTTGGAATACTGTGCTCAGTTATGGGCCCCAATATATAGAAAGGATATAAATGAGCTTGAAAAGGTACAAAGGAGGGCAACAAAATTAATAAAGGGAATGGAGGGACTGCAATACCCAGAGAGGTTGGCAAAACTAGGACTATTCAGCCTGGAAAAGAGAAGGTTGAGGGGGGACATAATAAATGTGTACAAATATGTTAGGGGACAGTATAGAGATCTTGCCCTGGATTTGTTCAAAAGGAGGGATATTACGGTAACAAGAGGGCATTCACTAAGACTGGAAGAGAAAAGGTTTCAGCACCAGCATAGGAAGGGGTTCTTTACGGTAAGAGCAGTGAGAATATGGAATTCACTGAGTGAGGAGACGGTAATGTCGGATTCACTACACCAGTTCAAGCGGGGACTGGATGCATTTCTAGATACCAGGCAGATTTCAGCATATACTTAAAAATAAAATAAAATAGTAGGTTGATACAGGGATTTATTCTGACTGCTGGTTTCAGAGTCGGGAGGGAATTTTTCCTCAGGTGAAGATTGGCTAAATCATTTGGGGTTTTTGCCCTCCTCTGGATCAACTTTAGCAATTACAGAACTAACAGGTCGAACTTGATGGACGCAAGTCTTTATTCGGCTTTACAAACTATGTTACTATGACACCGGGGGCCATCAGAGGGTAAAGTATATATTTATTTTTTGACATTCACACACTATATAAATCCATGCCGGTTGCATGGATTTATATAGTGTGAAGTAGACAAGCACTTTCCAAGTGATGCTAAAATAGATTGGGAAGCGCTTGTCAACCCGCATGCGGAAATGAAAGTGAAGACCGCTTAATTTCCGCATGTCCCTGGCAGGAAACCGCATGTACAATCCGCATGCGTTTTTTCCTGCCAGGGAGATGCAGAAATGCTCAGGAAAAAATCCTGAGCATTTCTGCATCGTGTGTACATACCCTAAAAATTTCTTTTCACACTTCTATATGTGACAGACCCAACAGCCAATCGCAGATGCTGTCAAAGAGGATGGGCGTCTGTGATTGGCTGTTTGAGTAATGTACAATCAGCCCATACATTCTAGTATGGTACTATGTATGGGCTGCTTTCAGGTTACTCAAGCAGCCAATCACAGACGCCCATTCTCTGTGTCAGCGTCTGTGATTGGCTGTTGGGACTGTCACACATATAGAAGTGTGAAAATATATAAATAATAAAACAAAAATGACATAGCGCTCTGCAGAAATTTTGATTCTCAGCGCAGATAGAGGTGGCAGCCCGTAGCTGTCTGCTTTATCTGCCTGGTTTTACCTTGGCTGGCGATCAAAAGTCAGGAAAGCCCAATGTTTTTTTTTATTTAAAAAAAAAAAAAAAATGAGTGGGCTCTCGCCATATTTTGATCGCCAGCCTGGTGAAACCAGGCAGCTGGGGGCTGGGATTCTCAGCATGGTAAGGCCCATTCTGGGCCCCCCACGCTGAAAACGGCAGCCCGCAGCGACCCATGGAATTGGCGCATTCATCGTAGCGCCATTTCCAGGCACTTTATCCTGCTCTTCCAACGGTCCTGGTGGGGGGTGGCACGCTGGGTAATAATGGGGTTAGTACCAGCTTTGTATTATCAGTTGGCACTAAGCCTGAAATTCATGGAGTCACGCCAAACTAGACATGGCCACCATGAATTTCTAGTAAACAGAAAAAAAGAAAAACAGAACACAGAATTTTTTTTTTAATAAAAATAAAACACAAAACACATGTAGGGACTCCATCTTTAATAAAAAAAACAAAATCCTCGCTCTGACGTAATCCACGGATCTTCTGTCTCCAGCTCTGCTACATCTTTGCCATCAGACAAATATGCCTGCTGACAGAGATGAGCAGGCACAGAATGACACTAGAACCCAGTTGTCAGAGAAGTGCTCAGCTGGCCTCCAGCCGCCGACCATGTTTTCCTGTGCGTTGCAAATAATGCATACTTTCAAACGCATGCCTATTTTTGCAATGCAAGTCTACGGTACATTGCGTCTGCACTGATTTACAACGGATCCGTTGTAACGCACAGCATAAACGCAATGTTAACCCAGCCTAACAGCAGCGAGAAGGGGAGACGGAGCCCTGGAGACCGCGTAGTCAGTCTACTGCTGGTACTATCATGCCCATTGCCCAGTATGTACTGCCAGCCTCTGTGGTACTAGCATTCAAGCTCACATGGCATATCCTGCCAGCCAGCCACTGGTGTTAGTACTAGCATGATAGTACCACACCACCAGTGGCTGGGCAATGGGCATGCATGATGGTACCACCAGTGGCTGGCAGGACATGCTGGGCATGATTCATGCCTTGTATGTCTTGCCAGCCTCTGTGGTACTATCATGCCCACCCGGCATGTCCTGCCAGCCAGCCACTGGTGGTAGTAGTACTAGCATGATAGTACCACAAAGGGCAAGCTCTAGGTTTTTCTGGGCCCCGGGCGAAAGAGTCTCAGTGGGCCCCTTTTAACACATACCACGATTCATGATGCACAGATACTGCAGATAAATATAAGTATAGTACAATGCAAAGATTTCACTTCTTATATTACATGAGTGATATCTATTGTAAATTCTACAATAGCTCAGAAACCGGCGAATCGCTCCACACAGTATACTGGCCCCCCAAGAATGCTCCATACAGGGAACTGGCCCCCATATAACGCTCCATACAGGATACTGGTCCCCATATAACCATATAATGCTCCACACAGGATACTGGCCCCCAAAAAATGCTCCATACAGGATACTGGTCCCCATATAACCATATAACGCTCCATACAGGACACTGGCCCCCCCCAAAATGCTCCATACAGGATACTGGCCCCCATATAACGCTCCATACAGGATACTGGCCCCCATATAACGCTCCACACAGTATACTGGCCCCCATAAAATGTTCCATACAGGATACTGGCCCCCTTATAATGCCCCATGCAGGATGTCACCTCCTATATAATGCCCCTTGCAGGATGTCACTTCTCCCCCTCATATAATGCCCTATGCAGGATGTCCCTTTCCCCCCCATATAATGCCCCATGTAGGATGTCCCCCCCCATATAATGCCCCATGCAGATTGTCACCCCTCATATAATGCCCCATGCAAGATGTCACTCCCCCCCATATAACGCCCCATGCAGGATATCACTCCCCCCCCCCATATAATGCCCCATGCAGGATGCCACCCCCCATATAATGCCCCATGCAGGATGTCACCTCCCCCATATAATGCCCCATGCAGGAGGTCACCCCCCATATAATGGCCCATGCAGGCTGTTAACCCCCCATATAATGCCCCATGCAGGCTGTTAACCCCCCATATAATGCCCCATGCAGGCTGTCACCCGCCATATAATGCCCCATGCCTCCATACATTGAAAAAAAAAAATCAAATACTCACCTCCCTCCTCCTCACCTGCTGCCGCTGCTCAGGTCTGCACTTCAGCGTCGCTGGCGTCTTCCCGCTCTGCGCTGCCTGTGACGGCTCAGGGGAGGGCGCGGTGTAAAGACGTCACCGCACCCTCTGACCTGAGACGTCACAGGGAGCGCACAGCAGGAAGACAGTGGATCTGCGGAGGCACGAGGAGAGGTAAGTATCTGGCTGCAGGGGCCCTGAGCAAGTGGGGGAGAAGGGCGGGCGATGGCACTGCTCTTCTCCACCCATAGCCCGGCAGGGAGCCCGATGGCGAGTGGGCCCCCCGTCTGCTCAGGGCCCCGGCACTTGCCCAGATGCTGACGCCGGCCCTGACTACCACACCACCAGTGGCTGGCAGAACATGCTAGGTGGGCATGATAGTACCACAGAGGCTGGCAAGACACACTAGGCAGGCATGTTTCATGCCTAGTATGTCATGCCAGCCTCCTTGGTACTATCAGGCCCACCCAGCATGTCCTGCCAGCCCCTGGTGATAGTACATGCTGCTGGGCATAGTACCAGTAACCAGAGGCTGGCAGCAGGACATGCTAGGCAATGGGCATGATGATAATCATGCCCATTGCCCAGTAGTATTTACTGCCAGCCTCGGCCAGGGGTCCTCCCAGTCACCCCTCCCCCCTATCCCTTCCTCCCCTCCCGGCCCCTGCTTTTCATAGTCACGCGTCGAGATGAGCTGCAGCCGCTGCCTGGAGCGACGCAGGGTCCGTACTCCACAGCGCGCACAGGAAGCAGTCCCAGGGCAATGACATCATCACCCTGAGACTGACCTCCTGCGCACGCGCCGGCAGTGTCGCTGCACAGAGGAGGCAGAGGGGCACTGCGGCAGCAGGCAGAGCAGGGAGACTGCTGCAGAGGGGCCATCACTAATCATATCGGCAGTGCTGCCGACATGAATCGGGGGGCCCTCTGTTCTCTGTACAGGGCCCAGGGGGTGTAGAGGGGCGGGGCATGGGACGTGGCCATCGGGGCCCACAGGGGGTTTTCCCGATCCTCCGGTGGGCCAGTCCGCCCCTGCAGAGGGGCATATGTATACATGCAGGTCGGCCACATCCCAGTGGTGCAGACACATCCACACTGCACCCTGTATACTTGTGCACTGCCGTCTGCTGCAGTGGTAGGAGCCGCCTGAATGCATCTTCTTCCTGCCGGAGAGGAGCTTGTGGGCCTGTGCGGTGAGGAGGTGGACGCTGCGCACCTCCTGAGAAGTATATGGCACTCCATGTATCTGTGCACATAGTATACCACTCTAGTGTATAGCAGAAAGGAGACATCGACCAGAAGAGTCCAGGCATGTGGGTGATGCACATAATTATTTTATTGATAACCAGGTGGAAGAGGAGGAAATCCAGAAAAAGGGGGGAATTAAAAACTATACGCAAAGGGGACGTCGAGACAGGAATTACAATTAACACCAGTGGGAATGGATCATGATTAGAACAGCAAAGGGATAATACAGAGAATCAAGCCCAAATTAATCCAGTATCTAAAAATATATATACATATCATTAGTTAGATATATCTGTACATATGATTGTTTAATTATCATAAACTTTACATAAAGTGCAAGTGCCTCCAAAGAATAAATCTACATAAATTATATATCTCATATGTGAACAAATACAGGTGTTTCTCACTACATTAGAATATCATCAAAAAGTTAATTTATTTCAGTTCTTCAATGCAAAAAGTGAACCTCATATATTATATAGAGTCATTACAAACAGTGATCTATTGTTTATTTCTGTTAATGCTGATGATTATGGCTATACGAGTTTCACTTTTTTGTATTGAAGAACTGAAATAAAGTAACTTTTTGATGATATTCTAATTTAGTGAGATGCACCTGTGTATGTATATATACAAGGGCTGGTCCCTTATTATTTGGATGTCAGTGTGAATCCTGTAGAGCAGTGGTCCCCAACCTTTTTTGCACCAGGGACCGGCTTGAAGCAAGATCATTTTTCCATGGCCCAGCAAGGAGGGAGTGGGGTGGGCGGGGCTTTGGTCATATGGGGGCGGGGTAATGGAGGGATTTGGAGTTTAGTGCATACTTATCATATAGTGTAGACCAGGTCCCCGCCAGGAGCTATGCCAGGAGCCCCACATAATGTGCTGTGCCAGGAGCCGCATCACTGAGGCCCCATCACGCCCTGCAGCAGGACAGGGCAGCTGTCCTGACAGCTGCTGTTCAGCTGCATTTACTTCATCCCAGGGGCGGACACAGACTGTAGTGGGCCCCTGTGCAAGAAATTTTTGGGGGCCCCCCCCGCCCTTCATAAGGCAACAAAGTTATGTAAACATAACCCCCCCATGTGCATCTCTCACCCCCCCATGTGCAGCTCACCCCCGTGCATCTCTCATCCACCCCCCGTGCATCTCTCATCCACCCCCCGTGCATCTCTCATCCACCCCCCGTGCATCTCTCATCCCCTCCGTGCATCTCTCATCCCCCTCCGTGCATCTCTCATCCACCCCCCGTGCATCTCTCATCCACCCCCCGTGCATCTCTCATCCCCTCCGTGCATCTCTCATCCACCCCCCGTGCATCTCTCATCCCCTCCGTGCATCTCTCATCCCCCTCCGTGCATCTCTCATCCCCCTCCGTGCATCTCTCATCCCCCCCGTGCATCTCTCACCCCCCGTGCATCTCTCATCCACCCCCCGTGCATCTCTCATCCCCCCCGTGCATCTCTCACCCCCCCGTGCATCTCTCATCCACCCCCCGTGCATCTCTCATCCCCCCCGTGCATCTCTCACCCCCCCGTGCATCTCTCATCTCTCCCCTCCCTCCCATGTGCATCTCTCATCTCTCCCCTCCCCCCATGTGCATCTCTCATCTCTCCCCTCCCCCCATGTGGATCTCTCATCTCTCCCCTCCCCCATGTGCATCTCTCATCTCTCCCCTCCCCCCCATGTGGATCTCTCATCTCTCCCCTCCCCCATGTGCATCTCTCATCTCTCCCCTCCCCCCCATGTGGATCTCTCATCTCTCCCCTCCCCCATGTGCATCTCTCATCTCTCCCCTCCCCCCATGTGCATCTCCCATTCCCCCCACTCCTAGTTAATTGTATTTAAAAAAAAATAAAACTTGTTATACTTACCCCCATGCGATCCCTGCAGAATCCTGGCGCTCGTCCAAATCGCTGACACCAGGTTCTCCTGACTTCCGGCCATGTGACGGCGCCGTCACATGACCGGAAGTCAGGGGAATCATGAAGGTGCTGCCGCAGCAGCGCAGCGCTAAGATGTCCCGGACCCGGCGCTTAGCATGCGGCCGGGGGCCCCATGAGGAGAGAGACGCACAAGAGGGGGGCTCCTACCGGCCGGGCCCTATACTGGAGTCAGGGCATGACTGCCCTGATGGCGGCCCTGCTGGAGGCTGGAGGGGCCCCCTCTCCCCGCGGACCGGCTGAAAAACCCCAACGGCCCGGTCCTGGTCCGCGGACCGGCGGTTGGGGACCTCTGCTGTAGAGAGTAGTGCACTGACTTGGGCATATGTGCTGTTGACAGATATGTATTTGTATCCACTTTAAGCGTTTTTAAAAAAGGTGACCACATGTGCATTGTACTCACGCTATAGCAGATGCAGATCCCACTCCTGAATGGCGTCCACCCGATGTATGTTTCGGCTTCTTGTCTTCGTCAGGGGGTGGCATCATTCGGAAAGAGCTAAGAGTTAAACGGCCAACTATAGCCAATCAGGATGGAGGTATGTCTCCACCAACCAATGGGTGCTGAGGAGGCGTGGCTCGATACACAACGCGCACCAACGCTACGAGGAAACTACGGCGACATGTGACCTGTGACGCTGCGATCACGTGATGGAGACACATGATCGGGGTCACGGGGCACATATAGATACAGTCGGGGAGGATGATGTGGAGACGTTCATGTGTATCGCCTCTTCAGCAGACATCTAATCTACTGATTGAGTGTGGATATATCGGATAAAGTGGGAAATCTTCTTAATTTATAATGATGGATAACGAGTATAGGTTACATATTACAGCAATACACAGGAATAGGGGGT
The DNA here is from genome assembly GCF_046119375.1 of Phyllobates terribilis. Lineage (NCBI taxonomy): Eukaryota > Metazoa > Chordata > Amphibia > Anura > Dendrobatidae > Phyllobates > Phyllobates terribilis. The sequence continues at coordinate 605,716 of NW_027363446.1, read as the reverse complement.
AGTGAGTGTTACATGTATATAAGAATATAAAGAATATCATAAATTATTATGTGTGATCAGGTGATAAATAAATAATATATACTGTATATTATACGGATATTAGTCCCCATATACAATACAAAGATTAATGAATTAGACTAAAAATAACCATTATAATAGATGGAGAAAAAGGGGGAATAAATACTAAGTCATTATTAAAGGGGTTTTCCCACAAACAAAAGTTCATTTGAATCATTGTCTGTGTCTGACCCTGTACGGAACATACCACAGCTCCTGGGCAGGGGGAGAGCAAAAGACAATACAGACATTACAGCCGGGGATCGCAGAGGATTCATTTTCTGAGGTAAAACATTTCACTGCCTGATTTAAACTATATTTTCCCTCACAAAATGAATCCTCTGTTATTCCCTGCTGTAATGTCTGTATACTCCTTTGCTTCCTCCCCTGCCCAGGAGATGTGGTATGATCAGACCATGTTCTGTACACCATCAGACACAGCCATTCATTACAATTACTTCTGTTTGTGGGAAAACCCCTTTAATACATATATCGAAATCGTGAAAATCAATAGTGAATATGTTTATATAAATATATAAAAGTGCAGTGACATGTGAACAATAAATAAAGGGTGAAAAATATATAAAATAATAAAATTTCACTGACATGTGACCAATTAATAAAGGGGAAGGGAAGGAAAAAAAGGAGGGGAGAGGTGTGGACGGGAGGGTTGGGGAGGGGGAAAAGGTGAACGTGAGGAAAAACTAAAAAGATAATATTAATACATATATATACACTGTAGAGAATTGTACTCACTCAGCCGCGTTAGAGGTAGGCACAGGATACTGTTTCTTTAAAAATGTCCAAGGCAAGTTTATTCAGACCTAATAAACCACACTTGCAAAGTAAACAAAAGACAGCCTTGTCCGGCACAAAGTAACAAAACAGAAAATAACTAGTCCATACAATACTGCAGGTTCACCTGCTCACGGTCAGTGTCCTGTAGCACAGACACGCTGGAGGTCTCCACACCTCCAGCCACAGACACTGAATGAGACACTTGGTCTCCATTTTATACACAGGCCCTTGGGTGGGGATATGTGAGCAGCCAATCCTTCCCAACTCTAATGACTGCTCGTAAAAACAGCCCTGATACGCCCAATTAACTCTCTCTGGGTTTATATCACCGAAGCTACTAACCTTGGTAACGCATATCTCCCCTCAAGGACCTGTCCGGCTGCCATCTTACAATACATAATAACAATTAACGTAATTCTTTTATTAATATCCATATGTGTACTCTCTTAGTGTTTACCCTATAGTATAAAGAATAATACAGACATCAGCTGTTATACATTATACACACTGTCATATATCTGTATATACATACAATGTGTATAATGTATAACAGTATATCAAATCAGTCAATCATATAAATCATATATTATCCTGTATGTGTGAGGGCCTGTGCAGACGTTGCAGATTTTTCTGCCCAGATTTGTCACAAAACCTGAAGGGTTTCCGGATGTCAGCAGAGTGAAAGAGAATCCTGAAGTCTCATGCACATGTTGCTTATTTTTTCCTTACAGATTTAAATCTGCAGCATGTCAATTCTTTCAGAGTTTTTGCTGCAGATTTCACCCATACTAATGGGTGAGAAGAAGAACAGTGCACAGTGACAGGAATCTACTGAGCATATATCAGAACTGACAACCAACACATGCTCGGTAAAGCAGGGACTAGCCCAGCCCCCGAAACGGAGGCCACTAATGACGCTTCATTTCAGGGAGTGGGCAAAGGCTGTGGCAATGACTGTAGCCTCTGCCCCCTGATGACGATTCGTTTCATCATCAAAGAGAAAGTAATATAAATAAATCAGAGTAGTGAGGGAAGGATACGGAATTTTAAATTAAAGTATATTAGAAAAAAGATCAGATTATGACATTAAATAGCTAGAGATTTAGGAGTAAAATAAAATTTGGTTTTGGACCACCCCTTTAATGAATCAGAGCCAATATAGATTGCCAATCATGGGCCAATTCTTTGTGCCAGAGAGTCCCTGGCGACAATACATGCTGATGGCCTATCAGAGGCAGCGGCTGACGTCGGCATGCATGTGAAGGCGAGCATGGCAGTGACGTCATACACTCCTGTCGCCTGCCAAAGTCAGCTGCCGGCTTTACAAGAGGACTCTGCACGGCGGGAGAGCGAGGGGCAGGTGAGTATTTATTTATTTATTGATTTATTTTAAATCAGTGGTCATGTTAGTGACTCGCCCCCAGGGCCGTGGGGTACTCGGCAGCCGGGCCTTATGGCTGCTTTCGGGGGAGAGATCACGGTGGCTGGCCTGTTGCCGTGTCCCAGGTCGGTCAGTGCAAAAAGGGGATATTTATAGGGGATTTGTCGTGACGCCACTTGTGGTGTCTGGTGAGGATCACCAGTGCTGCGACAGTCCTCTGAGGCAGATGATATGGCAGCTTGAGATGGAACGGCTCCCCACAGGTGGAGCAAGCCTCAGGGCTGTGTAGAATAAATGGAGGTGCGCTGGGCGTTGTAGTGTAGGGAGGGAAATGGCACCGGCGAAAGAAAGGAGCGGAGGCAGCTCAGTGCAGTCATCCAAGATTTACTCACAGTTCTTAGACAGTCCACAGGTGCACTGTACTGGTGCAAGCCTCCCGCGTCGCGCCGCCTTCACCGGGCAGGGGTTCAGTCCTTCCTCAGGCAGTTCGGGTGTACCTGGCAGAACCCCACTTTCTTATGTACCTCTCTAGACCAACTTCACGCTGGGTCTTACTCCCTCCTGCCCTGCGCTTCCCACTGTGAATCCTGTTCGGGTGGCTGCGAGGTCCCCCCTGTCTGTCGGAGTTGCACAGACCTGCTTGACCTTACTTGGATTGAAGTGGGGGTTTGGCTCCTGGCTATAGAAGTCAGAAGCCTCCAGTTTTTCCAGCCGAGGCCTGAAGCTGCACGACTGGGCCAGGGGCTGGTCCCCTTCTTGCGACCTAGATCCTCCTGACACTTGGCAGGTTCGGGGTGTACGGGTGCCACCTGCACTCGCTGTACTCCCCTAGGATCCCTTCTGCAGAACAGAGCTTACTCCCTGCTCCCCTCCTGGGCCTCAGTCCTGGGCCCTTGTAGTGGAGCAGAGCTCCTACAGAGACTCTGCTCCCAGACTGTTCCTCTGAAGCACACTCCTCAACTCCCTGCTCTTGTTAAGATGTCTACCTTTTTATATATCTACTGTATGCGTGCTCCCATAAACTACTTCCTCCACCCACACCCACTACTGGTTCCCCCTAACTTTGGGTTCCCCCCACCCCAGCCAAGGTCAGAGCTCAGCAGAAAACTACATTGCGTCTTGCCCCTCCTGCTGGCCTGGGGTAGTGTAGTGTTGGATGTAGGTGTTGGGGTTCCGTGCAGCACTCCCTCCTTACCTGAGAGAAGGGAGACACCACACCTCTGGGTGAGGTGCAGTACCTCTGTGGCGACCGAACCCTCAGGGGCGCCACACTACTACATGGATGACTATGGAGATGCATTATACTTTATGGATGACTATGGGGCTGCATTATAGTACATGGATGATTATGGGCTGTGCATTATAATTTATGGATGACTATAGGGTGCATTATGTTTTATGGATGACTATGGGGTGCATTATATTTTATGGATGACTATGGGGGTGCATTATAGTACATGGATGACTATGGGCTGTGCATTATACGTTATGAATGACTATGGATTGTGCATTATAATTTATGGATGACTATGGGGTGCACTATACTACATGGATGACTATGGGCTGTACATTATACTTTATGGAGGACTAATGGCTGTGTATTATATTGTATGAAGGATATGGGCTGTGTATTATGCTAATATGGATGACTATGGGCTGTGCAGTGTATTATATGGAGGACTATGGGATGTATTATACAATATAAAGGACTATGAGATGTCCATTATACTTCATCTATGGAGCCCCGTGACTTTTACGTACGCCCCTGATGAGCATAGTTTATTTTCTTCTATACATTAAAGAACAGTAGCAGAATGGGGAAAATATACCAGGATGAGGGATATACTGTATATACCAGAATGGGCCCGGGGTAAGGGACATATACCAGAATGGGCGATATAACTACCAGGATGGGGCCAGGATGAGGGACATATATACCAGGATGAGTGATATACGGTATATACCAGGATGGAGGACGCGCATATATATATAATATAATATAATAATTTATTCAAGATGGAAGGGGGGCCCGGTCCAGATCTTGCACTTGGGCTCATAAGACTCTAGTTACGCCACTGCATGCAGCTATAACCAGTCAGTCAAATGGGTACATACAGTACTGTGCAATATTTTTAAACAGGTATGGAAAAATGCTGCAAAACAACATCAAAGCATCAGGTACACTTGCATACAGTTTTGTGAAGAACCTCAACAAGGAGACTGTTCCCAATATCTTGGCTCACTAAAAAATAACCACAGATCTTCTGTGGATGTAGGCTTGGACAAAAATACTTCTGTCTCTCTATGTAATCCAAGACAGACTTGATGATTTTGAGATCAGTGTTCTGTGGGGGCCATATCATCACTTCCAGGTTCGTTGTTCTTTTTTATACTGTAGTTAGTACTTAGTCACATTGGCTTTATGTTTGGGGTCATTGTCCTACTTGTTAGGTATTGTGGTTCTGTGCTCCCACCTGGGAATGGATCAAGTCCAGTGCTACGCTACTCCGGTCGCAGGGGTCACCATTGTCCTGACTCTGCAGGCGAAGCTACTACGCATGCCGGAAAACCGTCTCAATCTTATGGAGCCATTCGTTCTGGAGTAGTAGGATTTGTGAGGACGCGGGACACCGTATCTCCCACTGATATAATGCCCGGTTAACATGGGATGCTGTGTTCCCCCGGTTGCCAGGCAACACACGATACTGCGGTGTCTGGCACTAGGCAGTGGTGGGATTGGGTCCAAGCTGCTGTGCAAGTTAGCAGGGAGTGGTTGTCTTGGGATGATTGGGAGGTATTCAACACCTGATCATTAGGTGGGCTATTTAACCCTGTTCCCTGCTCAGTCCTTTGCTGTTTATTACAGTTTCAATGTGCTGTGGTGGTGAGGGGTGCTATCATTATTAGTTGTTATCTTTCTAGCGTTTTGTCTTAGGAGTCTTCTCTTTCCCTTTTAATTTTTCCTAGGTGTTCTTACAGAGATACCCACCTGGTTCTTGACTAGGCACCGGCTGTGTCACCAGACGCCAGCTGGCTGGCGACAGTGGGCCTGGGAAGGCTCTGCCAAAGTCCCCCTTCCATCACTGGGAGCTGAGTGAAAAGTGTTCCCGGCCCTAAAGAACTCACCTAGCTGGGCAGCTTGCGCCAAGTGCGTCTGTCCCTGCGGATTTGCTGGTTTGGTGCCAGTCTTCCTGGGTCTTTCTGCGTTAGCGCATAACACTGCTGAATAATAAATTTAGAGCCAGTCAGACGCTTAACTGATGGTATTGCATGATGGATAATTATTAGTGTTGAGCGAGTATGTTCTGTTAACCCTTTCGGCGAGTATGCTTGGGCCGAGCACCGAGTAGTTACAGCTGCTCGGTGTTATGTTTAAATCACTCCCGTGTGCATGATTTGCGACTGTTTGACAGCTTTAGTACATGTAAGGAATGTCTATTTATTACACATTCCTCACATGTATTAAAGTTGTCATACTCG